>NC_056728.1:14457877-14500377 GCF_019279795.1 Protopterus annectens
TTCAGTAACATGCCCTAATATGCACAAGCACTAAAATAAAACATTTCCCCAAGTGACCCACTTAGTGATATGTCCAGATATGCACAAGCACTGAAATGAAACATTTCCCCAAGCATTTCTTTCAGTAAAGTATGCACAAGCATAAAAATGAAACATTTAGCTAAGCGACTCCTTCAGTAAAAATGTCCAGGTATGCAGAAGCACCAACTAAGCTCCCCTCGCATCTCCTTATTCTCCCTAAAAGCTGCTGCTTTCTGGCATAAATTCAGGGCTATTTACATAGTCTGTATGCAAATTAGTTCATTATAGATTCACGTCTATGAATCAAACTCATACGCATTAGTCTAAAGCCCATTAACAGCATAGTAGCTCTCCCCCTATCGCTTATGTGTTAATCATGTTATGCTTTTGTGAAAGAGGGCCGTGTTCATAAAAAGTCCTCCTCATTTCCGCGGTCATCCTGAAACTCCAGGATTTGTGTACCCACATATCGCCACTCTTCAGGGATCTCTGCTATGAAAACTCAAACCCCGAACTATGAATAACGCCCTTACAGTACTAATCTCTTAAGATTGAGATAACTAAATATCCGTACCCTCAACTGAACTACGAAGGCATTTCAAGATTATGTTAGATAACAAGTTATCCTTTGGCAGACATGTAGAAGAACAGGTTGTCAACATTCTAAAGCATCTAAGAGTATCCGTTAGACTGCCCCATCAGCTTCCTAATGAACTAATCAAAAATGTTCTAATTTCCACATGTCAAGTATGTCCTGCCTCTAGTCTGTCTACTGTCGCAACAAAATATTATTACACTTCAAACAGCCACAAACCAAATACTATGATTCATTCACTTACATAACAGGGAACATTACAGTAATACTGTGCAGAAAGACAAGTGGTTACCATTTGAGGCAAGAGCACAGTTTCTACAAAATAGTCTAAATCTACAAACTATTCAATGAAAGACACTGCCCAGCTTAAAAAAATACATTACTTTACTAAAGCCCCAGGTATAACCTAAGAAGTCAAGATATCTTGCAGCTACAAAGATCCCATGTACTGTAGGAACAACAGAAAGGGTCTGCTACAAAATGGCTTATGTTTTGTGGTATAATCCACCAGTGAATATACAGATTCTAGCAATGCAGCTTTCTTCAAATGCCCTTGAAAACGTACCTCAGTAGCAAATAAAAGTGGAATTGTTATAAGAAACCAGGTTAGACCTAGGAAATTGGTGCCTAAGTTATCTTATTAAAAATCACACTATACTCAGCAACGTGCAACTCTTAATGTTACAGAGAGAAATACCTATGCAACCAGTGTAACTCTAAATAAATAATGCTGGTATATCTGCATACAATGCAGTGGCTTGGGAAATAACATTCATGTAAAACCACAACTCTAGTTGTTACCAAAGTATAAATATCGGTTATATTGTAACATGAATGAAAGTGCTGGTCTGAAATGTGATTGCAAGATAATTTGTCTGTAAAAGTTGTTATTGCCTCTTGGGGCTAGTCACAATTGAAAAACAGCTTTGGAGCAATCAAAGTTTAAATGAATAAGCTGCACCATGTGTCTTTGTTTTGTGTGTGTGTGAGCAGAAGGTAGGGGTGCGTAATGCTGATCACTGTGTGCTTATTGTTGCTATTCGACAGCTCTTGCAAAAAGACTGCTTCACACCTGTAAGCATGACTGGAGTATTTGTGGCTTTCCTTTGTACGTGACTTCACTCACTGGCACCATGGTATTAAAAAAGAAAAGAAAAACTAAAATGGAACACAAAGTTTACAGTACTAAATGGACAGATAAATCTTTATTTGCAAAAGCAATATACTGTTTCCTTCAGCTGCAGCTTGAAACTAAAGCAATGAATCATGTATACCTTCTCTGTCATGTGTACAATACATAAACCCCCACAACCCATATGAAAGGCTGCTGATTATTTAATATCAGACCCAGGCTGACTACCTAGCATCCTGACACCTATTATATCACAAACACATGTCCTGCCACTATACCAGGGGGCCACTGTTGTGACTAACTAAACAGGGATGTAGAGAAGAGAGAACAGTGCATGTTAGTCTAAAGCCAGTGTAAAAGCAGTAGCAATGACACAGAACAGACAGAGCTTGTGAGATTAGTGATATATGAGCAGTATGGCATTCAGCAACCTATGCTTCATGTTAGGTACTGCAACTAGGCTTATCCAGTCAACAAAACAAGAAAATAATTGAATTTCCCTGCAAAAAAAGTTTTGTATGCAGAAAGTTAACTGCACTACATAAATGAGTCTTTGGTGTTTTACAAGTAACGTGTAAGAGTCGGGAGTCATAGTAGTGTTAATGGAACACAAGTACTGTTTGGTTTGAACAACTAAGGCAGTGATAGTGAGAATAACTGGCATCTACTTTTATTGTAGTGAAACTCACATGTAAGCTCAGATCCCCAACCGGATATGCAGTTAGATTCTCTTGCAATCCTACTGTTTACAGCCCTTTAAAAGAACAGTGTCTATACCTGGCTGAAAGCCAAGTACTTTATTACAGAGAGAGAATTAGTGGGCTAGCAGCTTTACAGCATTACACATCTGTTTGTTACTGTTTATAAAAGGGGTATGGCAGATTTCGACTGAGTGCTGCTTCCTAACTGGATACGATATGGTCACATGAGGATAAGATTCACACTGCTTCTTCAAAATGTACACTGAAAACAAATGTGCATAGTGAAAAGTGTAATATAACCAGACTAAGAAAGGACATAGTTTTGCCTTATGTTAGAAAAAGGATAACGGATATTAATGCATATATCAGAAGTCAGTAACAGCGTTCAGGGGCTTTAGGAACAAGTACATGTCTGCAGAAATCTGTGGATTTGAATGTCCTTAAAATAAATGACAGTATTATTTACTTAGGTTTATACTTAACTATCTGTATCTTTACAATATAAGGCTGACATGGAGAATTTTACAATTGGTAACATCCTGTACCAAAGTACAATGAAAGCAGAAACCCCATATTCATCTAGTTTTGGTAACAAAATAGAAGTACTCTGCACTGTAGTAATGTAATCAACACAGTTGCAGAAAAATGCTTTATATGGGGTGCAGAGTATTGCAAAGCAATTAGCTAGAATGAGGAAGGGAAGAGAGAGAGAGAGCGAGAGAGAGAGACAAACCTGGAAAAAACAGCAAGGAAGAAGAAGGTGCTGCTGGTGCTGATACAAGGGAAGGGTAGAAAGGAAGGGGGTAAAATGAAGAAAGGCAGTGCAATATGGGGGTACTGTGGAAGAAAACTAAAGAGTCATGACATCGAGCTAGAAAAGAACAGAAACTGTGTGAACTGATGTGCAGAAACAATGCAATACTAAGCCCTATCATAGCCAACATGCTTGCAGATAGGGAATGATTTTAAGTTTTTCCTTAACTATAGGAAAACTATGGAATATCCTGAAGCAGAGTACTTCCAAGTGTAGGATGTGCTGCATAAAAAGTAGTAGAAATAACATCCATCCATTCCTCTGAAACAGGGATAGAGGGAATGGACGCCCTGAGGAATGTGATACTGACTGATTCTCTGTAGTCTCATCTCAAACAAAGCAGTAGTGAGACTAGAAAAAGGCACTTGCATGATAAAACTGACATGTGTTCTTTGGGAACAGGTAGACAGCAATACTGAGACCTATCACAGATTACAGCAACAAAAAGATTCACTTTATTGGGAGTGCCCTGAAAGAAGGTGAGTTTACCTTCCCAACCATATGGAGGAAAAAAGTCATTATTCAAATGGGTCATAATAATTTCCCTGCCATTCAACTGTCTTGACAGCTGGCAGAGGGACTCCAAAATACATGAATAATTATGATTCTGTGTGTTGTGTTTAAAATAAATTTTTGTTTTATGTAACAGCCCATCAGTATTAGGGGTGGAGACAGGCAAAATCTGCTTGAATTTTATTTATTTATTTATTTTTATTTATTTAAGTTTGATGACCGGGGTAGTTCACTAGGCCAAGAAGAGCCCATTTTCAGTGGAGGCCCAGGGAGAAAAGCTCTACAATAACTGCAAGTTACATTTCACATGTTACAAAAGGACATAGTTCATACAGCTAATTAAACAGTTACAGATAAGCTCCATGATATTTGCAATTGGCTTGTCACAATGTTACAAAAATGAAAAGACATAATTCAATACAGAAATTTCAACATTTATATAAAGTGAATATTTTTGTTATAAACTCAACTGTAGGTTTAACATTTCAAAATATATAGCTACTAGCCATTAGCAGGTTGGGAAATATTATGCATGGAGAGGGTAATAGTATAATTGAGATTGGAGAGTATAGTACAATAGATATTGGAGAGAAAATTAGTTTTTGGTAGGGAGGGATTGTTTGGGATGGGATGAAGTAATAGTAGCCATGCAGGTAGCCATATAGGTAGTAGTTAACTTTTTAATGTGTTTTCGAACAGTATAAATCCAGCCTTCTATACATACATCCATCCATAACCTCTTTTCCCATTTTTTTGCACATGGGATCAGGGTGTCACTTCAACAGTGACAATAGCTGACGTATAAATGGTTTTATAAATGTTAAATATTTATACGGTTATATGTTTTATATGCACATATATTATTTTTAAATAACGAAGCCACTGTATCACACATGTTATGTAGAAGCCATCTGATATCATTACCCTCATCTTCATCAAGTGATTAATTGTCATTTAAAATGACAGTAGTAATTCTCTATATTCAGATGAAGTTGCCACTATCAAAATGTTGTACAGAGATAAATGTGCTTACTATAGAGTTTCTAATAAATTGGTCTAGAATCTCCTAACACATTTGCAGCAGTTCTTAACAATGATTTTATTATTTACTGCCTTACAAATCAGTTAGACACAGCAGCATGACAATGTTTCAATAGGAGGTACCAGATTGACCCAAACTACAGTTACTACCCACAGGACTAACTAGCACCTGGTTAAATACTGTCCTAAAACTACTGCCATTTCGCACATTGTGATTCACTAATGGCATTCTCAGTGTTACTTGATTAAAGTTGGCAACCAGTCTACAACTGTCGCACATATGATGCAGAAATAACCATCAAGTCAGGCAGAGCTCAACAGTAAAACTAAAGGTGTAACAACTTGTCGGCTGCAAAAAAAAATGGAATTTATGTTGTCCTAGAGTGACCATTCTGTCTTATTAAAGGGAATTTTATAAATGTTTCACATTGCTCCATGTTGTACCTCATAATACTGCATTGTTTTATTACTGTCCGATAAAACTGAATACACATAATGACCTCTTAGCGTACAGCCAGTTAACTATTCTAATAGCATAATTATGTACCATTACTGTGCTTTGGGTCTAAATCAGCTGTTGGAACTACATTTTAGTTAATCTTTGTTTTGTCACCAAGTCTTGCTCAGAGGTCTCCTTCCCCAGTTCCCAGTGAAAATGTAAAATACCCAGCTGGAAATTATCAGTAAGCATAACACAAACGTAAATAAAACTCCCATCAGAAATACTAAACTATGATTTGACAGCTATGACCAATTATACCTACATGATCGAATACTGAAATTACAAAGCAGTGATTGCCAGTTAAAACTGATGGACCCTTGTGATTCTTTTGATTAACCAGCTGTGACAGTAGACATTAAAATGACATACTGTGCTCCTTCCATGAGCTTACCTTGTCATCTGGTAATTCCGATGCCCATGTAATTTGACAGCCAGCAGACAAGCCCGTAATGTCCAATATGTGTCCAGATCAGTGAACATAAACCATTTTTAGTTGCTCCATTTAAACATAAGGATGTTCCAGTATAGCGTGTGGTACAACCCTCTGCTTAAGCCACTTTAAAAATTATGACACTAAACAAAATTAACCTACATGACAGGGCCAGTGTATGCGAGTCTGCCGTTCTACAGCTTTGCTTCTTCAGCTGTTATCTGTGCCCTGTCAGCTTCAATCAGTGCAGCTTCTACTGAAGAAAGCAGAAAAGGAGATCACAAGTGATGGAAGAACTCATCAGTACACAGATGTATATTTCCTCTGGTCTGCTAATGCAATCTCAACAATTAACATTGATGCCTACATATTTTCATCTTTGTGTATGTGTGTGTGTGTGTGTGTGTGTGTGTGTGTGTGTGTGTGTGTGTGTGTGTGTGTGTGTGTGTGTGTGTTAAGAGGATAAAACCATTCGGCAAAGATGTCTAAAAAGTATGCTGTCATCCAACTTTCAGATTGGCACATCCGTTAAATCCAGGAAAAAGAAAATCAGGATCTGTACAACAGAGTACTATGACTCCATTCTTGGAACAAATCCATCTCTTGCCGAGAGAATTCCTCTTAATGAAGCCACAACAGTTATGAAGCTAGAGAATATAAGAATACATCCATGCAGTCCTTGTACATATGCACACATACATTTATGTTTATATGTCTGTATTTAGGTATGTCTATGTGTATGCAAACATCTGTATGTGTAAGAATATATGTTTGTGTCCCTATGCATATGATGTATGTACTTGTGTATTTATGTATGTGTGTATGCACGTGTATATTTATGCATGAATGTATGAGTGAGTGTTATATACATGAATGCATGTGCATATACTCCGATATATATATGTCTGAGCACATGTAGGTTTGTATGTTTGTATATCTATGCATGTGTTTATATCCATATTTGCATATGTTTGTTCATATGAATTAACCTTATGCATATAGTAACCAAGGATGTATGTTTTTGTGTATGTATACATGATCACCATGATCATATGACTGCTATTTATATACGTGTATATATATATATATATATATATATATATATATATATATATATATATGTGTGTGTGTGTGTGTGTGTGTGTGTGTGTGTGTGTGTGTGTGTGTGTGTGTGTGTGTGTATATATAAATATATAATATATATATATATATTTATATATAAAATATATATATATATATATATATATATATATATATATATTTATATATATATATATATATACACATATATGGGTCTACCTGAAAGGACTGAAATGTCACATCATCAAAGACCACTTTATTGAGATGATATCACTAAAACCTCTAAACATTGAACACCCAGAACAGCAAAAAATAACCACTTAGCCACCATGGTCAACCTTGCCCTTTCCCCACGGTACTGCGACCTCGGACTTGGTATAGTAAGTTGGGGGGATGTGGGAGGCACAGCCCCTCACATTGTGGGGTGTGGGGGCAAGCCTCCACTCTGCTGGGTTTTATTTGATGCACTGATTGCTTTGTTGTCTTACTGCCCAAGTGTTCTCTTCCTGGGGTTACATTTTGCTGTTCCGGGTGTTTGATGTTTAGAGGTTTCAGTGATGTTGTGAAGTGATGTGCCTATGATGGTGTATGTATGTATGTATGCATGTGTTGGTACATGAGCACATTGAGTGAATTTGTATAAATACATGCATGTATCTATTTGGTTACACATTCATGCTAGTATTCCTGTGCATATACATATGTGTTCGTATGTGTGTGTGTATCTGTATGAATGCATTGTTACATATCAATACAACAAACACTTTTGAAATTGATTTTATGAAATAATAAACTCATCAAATCCTGAACCACTACAAAAAAAGTGAGCGTTCTTGTATTTTGCAAGCCTCCACTTCATCCCCTACATTGCACAGTTGTGACTAAAACAAAGGAAGAGAAAAAGTTACATGGAAGGGGTTAGGAAACCAGAAAGAATGGTTTGATGCAATGTATCTAAATAAATGTACTTGTGCCTGTTTGCATGGTGCAAAATAATTCATACTGGAGCATAATAACATAATACCTTAATAGCATAATAACATTTTTTGAGATACCAAAGTACACAGCTTGAGAGTCAAGAGTTTCTTGTCCTCGGTATATGGCTCCAAGTCATGATTAACTGTCACTAACCTGAAAACTATATATTTTGAGAAGGAATTTAGACTGTGATTTTTTGGGTGCTATTTGTTGTTTTACTGCATCATTAATTTCTTTAATGCCATTCTAAAAATGTGCTCATTTTCCCTTATTTTTGGTGATTTGGGTGACTGATTTAAGGCTGAGGTCCATACCTCTCAACTATCTAGATTTTTGCCACACATTTCTGGTTTGTTTCTCATAAATTGCTGTTTTCTGGTAAATCATTGGCAAATAATTGAGAAGTGAAGTCAGAAAATAATGAAAGACGTTTGAATTTCAGACGTCATACCTTTCATAAAATTCATGCTAATGCAAAACCTGTTCTTTTATCAACCAAGTTTGTAAGAGCAATATTTAAAATTGTCCGTATTTTTTGCCTTTGTTCCCCATTTATTTATGGCTTTGTCAAGATTATGAATAGGGAATTGTTAAGGAAAAGGATTCAAAAACTATCACTGCTGAGGTTTATATCTAAAACAGAAAAGCTTCTAGAATAATTTCACAAATCAAACAATAAAGACAACTACAGTATACAACTGACACTGATACACAATTATCACAGTATTACAGAAGGAAATATATCTTTAATACCCAGTACAAAAGTATTATGCAAAGTATTAAAGCAGAAAATATAGCAGTGTTGAACAGTAAATGAGAAAGTGTGATAGATTTTATTCAGCATAGAATAACAAAGCAGATAAATAGTGTTATATTTTATAGGATTGTAAGTCTAATGCATCACTTTGTCAAGTTTACAAGTCATTGATCAAGAATTCTGCTGTCATAATTCTGTGGTGATATTTTGTACTTTAAACATGCATATATGCACAAACATATAAGAAGAAGCTTATTCTACAAGACTAGAAGTTGCTATATCATTTATTGGTTATTGATATTTACATTTGGAGATAAGTGTCCCAGTCTTGTATTTGCTCTCCTAGTAGTTACATAAATACGAGATCAGATTGTGCCTTACAGACCAGGCAGAGGTCAAATCTAAGTACTCTGTTACAAAGAGAATATAATGGCAATTCCTGAGACCTTGACAAATGGTTCAAGTTATCCAGCCATGTGATTTCTCTAGTAAGGAATCAGTACACATTCTCAGGATGCTTCAGGCGGCTTGTCTGAAGGCTACAGATCAGAGCAGTGTATTCAATAACACAAAGCTTAAATCAGTGAGATATAAGGTGGTACAGTGACTACCCTGGAATGCTCAGGGATAGATTGGTTACAGAATATGGTTTTATAACTTTGATAGAGACACAATAATTAATCTTTCAACAGCCAAAGAACTCATTGTTTAATGGTGTCAACGCAGCAACCATCCCTTTCCAGATAATGTGAATGAACCTTTTTCCAGTGGCAACAGGCAATGGAGTGGACATGAGTCCAGGAAGTAGAGTTTGTGTTCTAGCAGCAGAAGTGAGAGTTACTAGATATGTTCCAGGTGGTATGTAAGTTATAAATTACGCATTCTTAAGCAATTAAAAAAATTCCAGAGTCTAAGTATTAGTGTCAGGTAGTCATGATTCAGGAATATAGTCTGATCATGATAAATATATACCCTAGGTCAGCAAATTCTTCTCTGTTCTTTCAAATGATTGTATTTATGTTATAAACATGATATAGTGAACTTATGTTCTCATGTGTAATAAAATGTTAAATATTCAGAAGGATTATGAATCTGTGTCTGTTCATCCTCTTATGATATACAGAAAGTATGCAAAAGAGTGTTTGGCATGTTTTTTCAGCCAAATAGTACAGTACACTAATAACAAGAAAAACATGCACTATTCCTGTAAATATTTGTAACCAGGAAAGCCATACCATCCTGTATTAAACAAATGTAGAAAATGTTGCTAACAGCCTAAAATTAAGACCCTATTTTCTTATGGTAGAAACATAGCTCATATGTTAGATCATCTTAAGTTTGTATGGCAAGTCAGTCAAGTTTTAGCTAAAGTTGATTTGAATAATGTATAAACATCAGTGTGTCATGCAGGTAGTTCACATGTTGTTAAATGTTTCTTGTTTCGTAGAGATTCTAGTGATTGCATGGTATAATTGTTGCTGTTTTGTTTGGAATTTTTTTTTCTGTTCTGATAGTTAAAACTTTTCATGGAGTACTACAAACAAACAATGATACTGAATGGCATTTATTATCACATGAATGTGAAGTTGTACTATCATTATATAGAAACATTTCTGTTTATATGTCAAAATTAATTACATTTTTAGGTGAGCAACTCAGAATGAATTTGGGATTTCCTTTTGTTATTATTAACAAAAAGATAATGTTCAGTATGACAAACTGGACCCCTCAATTTATCGAAAGTTATCACTAATAATATTTTTCTACTGCTGAAAGTGTCCGTCCCAAATTCCTTATTATATCATTCCTATACAGTGATTTTTAATCATTAAAACAATCTAAATTCATTAGAATAGCTATTGAGCTATGTGAATGTTTGCTCTCAGGAGATAATACATTCACATATATAATTGAATTCCTTGAATAAAGTGAATAGAATTAAAGGAAAAATAGGTCCTGCATCTTGATATTTAAATCCTGAGAAGTCACAGTGCAAAATAACATTTATTTCATAATAGAATGTGCCTTATTTTTGAATTATGGCAAAAATTATAAAAAAATGGTCTGTTACTACAGAATTCTATTCAGGACGGTGTGTTAAAAGTAATGACTTGTACAGTATCCCAAATTTACAGAATAGTTTATTATACTGAGGGTTATTACTTTTGCTTTCACCCACTTAAAAAAGGTCTTATATCCTCGTCTTTTTTCCTTATTTCAAACATTATGATGGATGCTACTTCTTACTTTATTAATAGACAAAAGCACTTACTAACAGGTCATTTTATACAGCAAACAGTAAAGGTGATCTCTTGCCTCAGCTCTCCTTCAAGGTGAAATGTTCTAGAAGGTGAGGCAGAGGGTGTTTGAATGTTGGAATGAAACCCAAAATAAAACATGTTTTAGTCCAGTTTGGAATGCCACCAATACGATGAGTGTCTGCTCAGTTTAGCAGTTTATATCAAACGAGATCAAATAATTTGGCACTTAACAGCCTGCCTCCCCAAAATGATAAGAAGCAGAGTTTGTTTTTAATATGATACACGAATACTTAGAGGAATGAAACCAAATTACAATTAAAATGTTAATAGTAAGGAACCTTCATCTTATCCTTCTTAAATCATGGGTTTTCACTGAGTGGTCCATTTCAATCTCACTTCCCAAAGACTCAAATTTATACCTAGACTCATACTAGTTTATGTACCCACACTCAGTCTCATACACAGACTCATACTAGTTTATGTACCCACACTCAATCTCATACCTAGACTCATACTAGTTTATGTACCCACACTCAGTCTCATACCTAGACTCATACTAGTTTATGTACCTGCACTCAGTCTCATACCTAGACTCATACTAGTTTATGTACCTGCACTCAGTCTCATACCTAGACTCATACTAGTTTATGTACCTGCACTCAGACACAGACTCATACTAGTTTATGTACCTGCACTCAGTCTCGTACCTAGGCTCATACTAGTTTATGTACCCATAAAACACTCAGTCTCATACACAGACTCATACTAGTTTATGTACCTGCACTCAGTCTCATACCTAGGCTCATACCAGTTTACATATCCACACACTTAAACTCATACCTGGACTCACACTAGTTTACATACCCATATCCACATTCATAGGATCATAGGTTCATAGGTAAGTACTAGGCTATCTGCCCGATCTATCTATAAGACAGGCATCTATAAGCCTAGCCAGAATGAGTTGGCTTTCACCCTCCTCCTTAGATTAGTTCTCTGTGCCTCGGTCCAGCAGGGCCATTAGTTCCCTGTGCCTCTGTACAGCAGAGCCATTGCACTGATCCCGGGGGTAAATTTTCTGTTTCCCATCCACTCATCAAGGTTTCTCTTGAAGAGTGTTAGTGAGGGGCTCTGCCTAATGTAGATTGGAATCCTGTTCCAAAGCATGGGGAGTCTCTGGGACAGGAATATATCCCTCCAGCATGTCCTATTTATCATTGTGGTGAGGTTTAGATCCCTTAGACCATGTGGCTCTTGGGGATTTGTTTTTTTTTAGGTGAAGCATGCCCATCAATTCTGGGTTGGACATGGCGTTGTATGTCAGGCAGAGATCACCTTTGAGTAAGCGGTATGCAACCGAGTACAGCTGGAGTTTCTTCATTCGGGCTTCATAGGGCATATGTTTGAGGCCAGTAATCCTCTTGGTGAGGTACTTCTGTGGTCTTTCCAACTGTTGCAGGTGTCTTGTAAGGTACATCCCAAATGGGGCATTGTACTCTATGAAGGGTCTGATGAGTGATGAATAGAGGGGCACAATAACATCTTTTGTTCTAGATGTGAACCCTTTTGTGATTAGGAGGGCCACATAGAAGGATTTTCTAACCATCATGGCAATATGATTATCAAAGGAGAGATTACTATATACTAGGGTCCCCAGATTCCTTATTACATTTTCTGTATTTAGGAGACTACCATGGATGTGGCAGTTCACGGGTACTTTGTTTTTTCCAAAGGGGATGACTATGCACTTTTTGACATTTAGCTTGAGGCCATGATTTTGACACCAGGTATACGTCTCAGTGAGACCCTTCTGGAGGATTTCTGTATCAGCTGGAGAGTCAGTTATGGCCCCCAGTTTGCAGTCGTCTGTGAACTTGGTCAGCCATAGTCCTCCTGTGCTTGCCTGTACCTCTGAGAAGTATATACCGAACAGGAGGGGTCCCAGGACTGAGCCCTGGGAGACGCCACTTGTAACTGGTTTAGAGTTGGACCTAGAGCCTGCAACTCTCACCGTGTGGGTTCTATCTGTGAGCCAGTTGGCAACCCATCTCGTGATGTAGGAGTTTATGTTCAGGCTGGTGAACTTGTCTATAATACCTGAATGGGGAATGGTGTTGAAAGCCTTTGTGAGGTCTAGGTAGGCTTTGTAGACCTCCTTTCTCTCATCAAAAGCCTTGGTAACTGTCTCAAAGAAGTCCACCAGGTTTAGGAAGCATGATCTGCCCTTAACAAAGCCAAACTGGGTAGGGTCCAATGTTTGAAGGTCCTAATTTCTCTGTTAATGAATTCCATGATGATACGCTCCATAGCCTTGCAGACCAGGCTAGTCAGGCTTATAGAGTGATAGTTCCTGGGGTCTGTTGTGGCTCCACCTTTGTGGAGTGGGATAACTGTTGCTGTGCGCCACTCTATTGGTACATAGCCTGTAGAGAGGCTGAGTTTGAACAGTGTGTTTAGGTGAGGGGTTAGTTCATTTTGGAGCTTGTGTAAGACACAGCCTGGGACACCGTCTGGTCCCATTGAAGCTGTATTTTTGGGTTTGGATCGACCTGTTTTAACCTGTGTGTCAGTGACCACTGGGGCACTACATTCTTCTGGTATGGTTATGGGCCCTTTAGGAGGTGAGAGGGGGTGAAGTTTGCACAAAACCTGTCTGCCAGAATGTTGACAATATCAGTTGGTTCAGTGTATTTTGTGCCATTCTGCACTAACTCAGAGCAGATCTGAGAGTTTCCACTTAGGTTCTTGACATAGCTAAAGAATGCTTTGTGGTTATCTTTGGAGTCCTTGGTAATTTTTCTTTCGAAGCTAACCTTGGATGATTTTATGAGGGATCGTAGTTTCTTGCTGATACTGATCAGGGATGTCTTTCCTTCTTGGTATTTTACTCTTTTCTGTACTAATTTCCTCCTTCTGTTGTATAGCTTGTTTATGGCAGGGGTCCACCAGACTGGTTTCCTTTTCTTGGAGGAGTGGGTTTTGGTTTTGCTTGGGATAGCATGATCCATGCATTCTTGCAGCTGCTCATAGAGTGTCTTTGTAAGGGATTCAGCAGCTTGGACAGAGTTGTTCATTAGCATGGGGGCTGTGAAACTTTCCATCTCGGTCTTAAGTAACGTGAAGTTTGCTTTTAAAAAGTTTTTCACAGTGGTTTCCTTGATTGGGGGTGGGGGCGGAATGTGGATATCCAGAGTGATTAGTCTATTGTCTGATCTAACCAGCGAGGGTTTGACCTCTGGTGTAGAACACCATTCGCCCATGTTGGTGATGACAAGGTCCAATATGTTGTCACCTCTGTTGGGGGTGTTGACCAGTTGATCCAGGGCATTCGAGTTTATAAATTCTAGGAAGCATTGGGCAAGGGAGTTAGTACTTGAGTAGTTCTCCCAGGTAATGTTTGGGTAATTGAAATCACCCAATATTAGGGCATTTGGTAGGACCTTCATATTTTCTACTGTCTCCAGAAATGCGGAATGGGAGTCCTGGGTCATGGTGGGTGATCTGTAGCAAGCTACAATTTGAAATGCAGTTTTGCCCATTGTTAGTTACACATGGATGATCTCTGCGGCATTGTGCTGTGCCACTAACCTGGAAGTGTGGGTATCTTTGATGAATATGGATACATCCCCACCTTTTGTGTTTTGGTCCGGGTTTTGTGACCGAAAAGTATGGTATGAGTTATAGCCCGGTAGTGCTGGGGTGCTCTCTGGTGCCTTAAACCAGGTTTCTGTTACTGAACAGATATCAATGTTCTCCATACTGAGGAGAACCTTGAGTGCATGTATTTTGAGGTTTAGACTTCTGGCGTTGAGTAGCATTACCCTCAGTTTTTGGTTACATGTGCTATTTACTGTGGTCGGTTTGTTTTTTGAGCCTTGCCTAAAAAAGGCACTATGGGGGTGGCAAAAGCCTTGACCAGTATTCGAAAGCCTAAGGGTGACAGGTGCAAGCCATCTCTTGCGAAGCAACGTGGCCTTTTGAGCATGTCATCCCAGGTGGACATATACTGGATACCCTTTGAATGACACCAGAAACTTAGCCAATTGTTGAAATTGATAATTTTTTTCTTTATTCTGTGGCATTATTCTTGGTGAGGGCAGGATGATACTCAGGGTCAGGGTCATACCAGCCTGGGCTACGTGATCAGAGAGCTCTTCCATGTCTCTTTTCATGTAGTCCAGGGAGGTATGTCTTAGGTCATTCACACCAACATGGACAATGACAGAGTCATATTTGTACTTGTTTTGGAGTGACCCGAGTGCTTGTGTTATGTGGCGGATCCTGGCGCCTGACAGGCAGCTAACTGTAACCTTCTCCTTGTCCAGCCTAGTTAGTGGAACATCAGTGTGCCTGACTATAGAGTTGCCTATTACTAGGTGTGTTGGGTATGTTATTTTGCCTTACGGGCTGTGATTGTGTGCCACAGTGATTATGTGAAGTATGTGTTTCATGGTTTGTGATGGGGTGTGGAGGTTGCTTGGGTGACTGCTTTGGAGGTCTCTGTTGCTTTTGCAGATTTTTATTTAGAGCCTTCGAGTATGTTTTCATGTATTTATGTGTGTTATTTGCTGGTGTTGGTTTAGTAGGTCTATGTGAGACTGGTGGTGTGTTGCAAGTATTTTCCTTCTCCTCTTGACTGTCAGTTCCAGTCCTGGGTTGAGAGATCTTTGCCTCCAGTTTGGCTGTATAATTGCATCTCTCGCATATATTAGAGTTTGGTGGTAAGAGGAGAGGGTTGTCTGTGTACATGAGGCAGTTGTAAGATTGCCTCAAAATGCCCAGATTCACCAGCTGGACTGGAGATTATACCTGAAACTGCCCTTTGGACATGCTTGAATAGGTAAAGTGAGCTGTTTTACTGATTGGCTGGTAGAGACAAATAGAGAGCCTTGTCCTTCTGGACAGTATAGTGGGTCTAGTGCTAGGGTTAATTAGTGCTTGCTATGAGTTTTGAGCAAGTGCTGGGCTGTGAAAAGAATGGTTTGAGTGCTTAAGTTGAAAGTTTGTCTAGTTCCAAGGGAAAAATTGAAGAGCAGACTTTGTGGAGCTGGGAATACTTTAACCCTAGCTAACCGGCACTGCCCAGTGCACAAAACTGTGCAAATGCAGTTTTTATAGCAGGGAAATGAAAGAGATAAAAATTAGCCCAAAATGGCCAATAAACCACTAACTTCTGGGCTACAGCAAACACGGCACACACATTTCAGAAAGAAACAGATCAAATAAGCAGGCACAATAAGCCTTTAACCAGAAATTCCCAGCTCAGAAGGGCAGAATCTAGCCTCTCCTCCCACAAGAGTACAGACTACAAACCTTCTTAATGTAAAGTAACTGGCCTGAAGCCCAAGTGCTTAAACCAGTTCTAATGTGCTTTTAGAATAACAGACACTGAGCCTTCAATCAGCAATTCCCAACTTAGAAGGATGTAAGCTACCTGTCCTGCCACAACAATGCAGTCCACAAACCTTCTTAATGTAAAACAACTGGTCTGAAGCCCAAGTGCTTAAACCAAAAGGCTTAGAACAACAGTTACAATTTAATCAGGCTACTACCAAGCAGTAATAACTGCAGCAGAATAATACAATTGAGTACTTTTAAGAAGCACAAGCAAAATAAGGTAATAAAGTGGGAAAAAAACACAATTACAGTAAGAGCAGATGAATAAAGTACATTTTTTATAAAAATAGAAAATGAGCAAACTGATTTAAACAAATTACCCAATTAACCAGTAAAAAAACCTCAAAACTGAGCCCTGTTCCAGCAGTCTTCAATCTGACAAGTTCTAACCGCACACTCCTGCCACTAGGGTGCAGGGGAACCTTCTCCAAAAAAGATGGCCTGGATTAGTGCTCAAGTTATACAAACAAAGCTAGATTCAGCAGGCCTGAATTTAGTCTATGCTACAGCAGACAAGGCACACCAATATCAGAAAAAAACAGTTCAAATGAGCAGGCACAGTAAGCATTTAACCAGAAATTCCCAACTCAGAAGGGTAGAATCTAGCCTCTCCTCCCCCAAGAGTGCAAACAACAAATCTTCTTAATGTAAAATAACTGGCCTGGAGCCCAAGTGCTTAAACCAGAACTAATACACTTTTAGAATTACAGACACTGAGCCTTCAATCAGCAATTCCAAACTTAGAAGGATGTAAGCTACCTGCCCTACCACAACAGTGCAGACCACAAACCTTCTTAATGTAAAACAACTGGTCTGAAGGCCAAGTGCAATAACCAAAAGACTTAAAATAACTGTTACAATTTAATCAGGCTACTACCAAGCAGTAATAAATGCAGCAGAATAAACACAATTGAGTACTTTTAAGAAGAGGCAAAAGCAAAATAAGGTAATAAAGTAGGAAGAAACACAAATATATTAAAAGCAAATAAAGTGCAAATTGTTTTTTATATATATAACAATAGAAAACAAGCAAACTGATTTGAACAAATTACCCAATTAACTGGTAAAACACCTCAGAACTGAGCCTTGTTCTAGCAGTCTTCAGTCAGACAAGTTTAGGGCCTAAGTGGGTATGCCTACTCAAATGTTCTCTCTGTATTAGGCAGGATGAGCTAATGAGACTAGACTAGGATAGAGCAGGGATAGGGCTGAACAGATGGGAATGGTAGGAGTGTCTGAAATCAAAATATGATCTCACTGTACTCAGTTGAGTGAGCAAATGAGATGGGCCCACGAGGAGTGTTCAAACACAAATTTATAGGAGGGGCAGTCAATTCCAAAGCCACCAAGATTAATACCACAACAAGAACAAGGAGGGTGGGTGGGGGAAACTAACTTCAGGCTAGGAGAGAACAGAGAGAGAGAGAGAGATCACAATTTTCAGTAAATAAATAAATAAGCAGATAAATGCAGTACTATTTTAACACAATATTCAATGAAACAATAAACAGAAAAAAATAAATATCAGTACTATCTTAGAACATTGCAAGTTTGTACTTATCTCAGCTTGTAATAAATTTGATGTAGGGTATGCAAAAGCTAACCAAACAGCTCAAGTATGCAACTATTCAGCAAAAATAATTTCAGAGATAAGGGACTAAGACTTTAAGGCAATGAGAATCCTTCTAGGCTATGACTTCTACAGCAAAAAACAATGAAGTCAGAAGAATAAACTAACTGCAGACAGGGAGAGAACTCAAAATTTTCAGTAAACAAATAAATAAGCAGATAAATGCAGTACTATTTTAACACAATATTCAATGAAACAATAAACAGAAAAAATAAAATTCAGTACTATCTTATAACACTGCAAGTTTGTACTAATCTCAGCTTGTAATAAAGTTGATGTAGGGTATGCAAAAGCTAACCAAACAGCTCAAGTAAGCAACTATTCAGCAGAAATAATTTCAGAGATAAGGGACTAAGACTTTAAGGCACAGAGAATCCCTCTAGGCTAAGCTAAGACTTCTACACCAAATAACAATGAAGTAAGAAGAATAAACTAACTGCAGACAGGGAGAGAAGAGAGCTCACAATTTTCAGAAAACAAATAAGCAGATAAATGCAGTACTATTTTTAACACAATATTCAATGAAACAATAAACAGAAAAAATAAAATTCAGTACTATCTTATAACACTGCAAGTTTGTACTTATCTCAGCTTGCAATAAACTTGATGTAGGGTATGCAAAAGCTAACCAAACAGCTCAAGTATGAAACTATTCAGCAGAAATAATTTCAGAGATAAGGGACTAAGTCATTATGGCACAGAGAATCCCTCTAGGCTAAGACTTCTCCACCGAATAAAAATGAAGTGAGAAGAATAAACTAACTGCAGACAGGGAGAAAACTCACAGTTTTCAGTAAACAAATACATAAGCAGATAAATGCAGTACTATCTTTAACACAATATTCAATGAAACAATAAACAGAAAAAATAAAATTCAGTGCAATCTTATAACACTGCAAGTTTATACTTATCTCAGCTTGTAATAAAGTTGATGTAGGGTATGCAAAAGCTAACCAAACAGCTCAAGTATGCATCTATTCAGCAGAAATAATTTCAAAGATAAGTGACTAAGACTTTAAGACACAGAGAATCCCTCTAGGCTAGGCTAAGACTTCTACACCAAAAAACAATGAAATGAGAAGAATAAACTAACTGCAGACATGGAGAGAACAGAGGGAGAGCTCACAATTTTCAGTAAACAAATAAATAAGCAGATAAATGCAGTACTATTTTTAACACAATATTCAATGAAACAATCAACAGAAAAAATAAAATTCAGTACTATCTTATAACACTGCAAGTTTGTACTTATCTCAGCTTGCAATAAAGTTGATGTAGGGTATGCAAAAGCTAACCAAACAGCTCAAGTATGCAACTATTCAGCAGACATAATTTCAGAGATAAGAGACTAAGTCTTTATGGCACAGATAATCCCTCTAGGCTAAGACTTCTACAACGAATAACAATGAAGTGAGAAGAATAAACTAACTGCAGACAGGGAAAAAACTAACAATTTTCAGTAAACAAATAAAAAAGCAAATAAATGCAGTACTATTTTTAACACAGTATTCAATGAAACAATAAACAGAAAAAATAAAATTCAGTACTATCTTATAACACACTGCACGTTTGTACTTATCTCAACTTGTAATAAAGTTGATGTAGGGTATGCAAAAGCTAACCCAACAGCTCAAGTATGCAACTCTTCAGCAGAAATCATTTCAGAGATAAGGGACTAAGACTTTAAGACACAGAGAATCCCTCTAGGCTAAGACTTCTACACCGCAAAACTATGAAGTGAAAAGAATAAACAAACTTCAGACAGGGAGAGAACTCACAATTCTCAGTAAACAAATAAATAAGCAGATAAATGCAATACTATTTTTAACACAATATTCAATGAAACAATGAAATTCATACCCAGACTCGTAATAGTTTATATAACAATACCCACACTCAGACTTGTGACCAGACCCATACTAGATTATATGACAATATCCACACTAAAACTCGTACCCAGACTCATACTAGTTTATATAACAATACCTACCCTCAAATTCATACCCAGACTCATACTATTTTATATAACAATATCCACATTCAGACTTGTATTCAGACCCATATTTGTTTATATAATAATATCCATACTGAAACTCGTACCCAGACCCATACTAGTTTATATAATAATACCCACACTCAGACTCTTATGCAAACTCATACTAGTTTATTTAGCAATACCTACACTCAGATTGGTACCCAGACTCATACTAGTTTATATACCAATACCCACACTCAAAGTCTTACCCAGACTCATACTAGTTTATATAACAATACCCATGCTCATACTCATAGACTCATAGATTCATTAATAGATTATTACTAGGCTAACTGCCCTCATGGACTACTTTAAGCCTAGCCAAGTACCCCCTGTGAGAATCAAACCCTGCACCTTGCGTTTCTAAGGTAAGCACCTTAACCATTATGCCACCCTCCCACCCATACAGTCTTAATCATCCCACACCTATTCTCATATCATTACCCAGACTCACACTTAAATGTATACTCACATACTCATATCTATAACCAGACTCATAATCCTGTTCAAACATGTGCCCATACCCGTATGCATAGTCATACTTGTATTCTTAGATAAAAGGTCAATATAGCATACATACTGGCCCAAAGCTAGAATTTGTAGCACCCATATTCATGGCTATTTTAACTTTCAATTAATGTTGCATTTCATATTAAAAAATTCAGTAAACACATAAATAAAGCCAGCTGTACACCCATTTCATTTTTTTGGCATTTATGTTCAGTTTTGCAATGCTATTACTGTGTGATGATGTGGGGTATTGCCATATGCGCCTGGGAGAATAGGGCAGTGCATGTGTAACATATGCCAGCTTAGGTGGCTGAAGTTTTGTAAATAATTTTGTGTCACTTGACTATCACACTGACTTGTACAGATGCTTGTGTTAAAAATGTATCAGCAGTGTTGTAACTGATTACATTTTTATGTTTAAACAAAGAATTCTGGAAGGGAAGAGTAGACATTTTTAAAAACATTTTTATAGCTTTCCGGTACTGCAACAGATCTTAGCAAAGCTCTGAGTGTGTATTGTACCAGAACTGGGTGATCAAATGTGATGTCATTCTATAATCACCACTGAGAGGATGGCACTCACAAGGCAGCTTGTTTTGTTTTGTTTTCTTTGGAACCTGAAATAAAAATCTATGACACTTAGTTTAGTTTAGTTCAATTAGAAGTTAGAAGCTCATCATCTTGCCTTGTGGAAGTAAGCATCTCAGCAACTAATCTTGCCTTGCTGTATTAACTTAACTAAGGAACAGTTATCTTTAGACATTAGGAAATACAGTGAGACTAGTTAAGTATTGTTTTTTTTTTTGCATCTGTGTGAATCTGTCCAACTGTGTTATTTTTATTTCTCCTGTGACTCAAACTCTGGTGTCTATTGTACTTAGATATTTAGTATTCCCATGTTTTATATTTTATTATTTATTATTACATATTTATATACTTTTCATTGTGGCTGGTCTTTTAGAGAATACTTTATCTTGAGTGCTTATGCTTATTTTAGTGAAGCCTTGGCCACTCCAAAAAGCCTTGTTGCTTTGGTTACACTCCACCATTTATATTAGTATTGCTTTTACTCAGTATAATTGGATAGCCTTGTAAGAGCCTTAGATTGGCTGACTGGTGGCAGTGTGATTACCTTATAGTCTGCGCAGAAGAGACACATCTGGTAAATATGTGCCAGCCTTTCCCAGGAGTGTGTGTGTGTGTGTGTGTGTGTGTGTGTGTGTGTGTGTGTGTGTGTGTGTGTGTGTGTGTGTGAGAAAATCAAACATACAGCTACTTGGAACTGAGATACAGTGCTCCAAAGTGAGTCTTGTTTGGGATCTGGAGTAGCAGAGAGTCCAGTCTCAGGTCTGGAGTGTGTTCCCTGTGAGCTCTTGGGGAAAAATGTGCTTGATGCAGAGAAATGCATCAGAAAATACTGTGTAAATCCATTCCTGTTTTTAGTGACCATCTCTTACTGGTGTCACTGGTGAGGACTGAGGCTCCTTGATTACTGGCCCAGAGTAGAGAGGCCATCACATATTGAAATAGAAGCTTTTGCTAGATCAAGCTAGTTTACATGAATTTTCATCAACTGTAGAAGAAGTTTGTTTATAAAAAACAACTAGATTCACAAAATGTAATCATTCCTTCTTCTTCTTCTTTCGGCTTTTCTCAGTTAGGGGTCGCTACAGGAGATCATCTGTCCACTCATGATTGGCAGTGGAGTTTTACGGTGTCATGTTGCCAGCCTGGCACCCAACCTTCCACAGAAGGCACACACACACACACACACACACACACACACACACACACACACACACACACACACACACACCTAGGGCCAATTTAGAGTGTCCAATCCACCTACTGCATGTCTTTGGGATGTGGGAGGAAACCCACATGACCACAGGGAGGACATGCAGACTCCAAACAGAAGGCACCCCAGCCAAGAATTGAACTGGAGAACTTCTTGCTGTGAGGCGGCAATGTTAACTGCTGCACCACCGCAGCCGCCCTAAAATGTAATCAGTCCTAATTAATCCATATTACTCATGGTGGAGTATAACTAATCTTTTCTTCTTTTTTTGCTAAACAAGACTAAAATGTTACAACTATGTAAAAGACAAAATATTCTTACTGTTTTAAACTTTGTTAACTGAGACTATAAGAGCTTGCCTGTTCCTAGGCATCATGTCTGGACTGGCTTATTATCCAGAATTTCTAGTTCAGAAATGCTATGTCTAGCTTTTTCTTAAGAATACCTAGGATATTAGCATGTCCTATAGAGCACATAGTGCAAATTTTAAAGAGTCAGTCGGATATGTGATTTTCAAAGCTGTGGCACAGCAGTGTCCATTTTACCATTTAGATGGATAGATTCTCTACAACATTTGAGCTGTGGGACTGTTTAGTTTGCAAATATTTCAAGGAAATTTTTCATTACTATAAATGATTCCCCTTCTTTGGTAAGTGTTCTCCAGTAATGTGCTTTACCCTTTACACATTGTTTATGTAGTTTAGGTTGTGCTTTACCCTGTTACACACTGTTCACGTGGTTTAGGTTGTGCTTTATCCTTTTACATACAGTTTATGTAGCTTAGGTTGTGCTTTACTCTTTTACACACTGTTTATGTACTTTAGATTGAAGAAAGATCTACACATTGTATTTTACATTGGTTATTAATGGTTCTTTATTCATACATTTGGTACTCTGAATTTTTTTTTTTATTTTATTGGTATCACAAACTCTGAAGGTTTTTATGAACACAGTATTTAGTTTTTCCTATTGTAGCAATTTGTAATCTTGTAATTCCACCATATCAGTTTAGCACTGTCTCTCCTTTTCTACTTGATTTTTAAAAACAGGCACTTAGTAACCTAATCAACTAACATGCTAGCCTATCCTCAGATGAGTGATATTAATAGCCAAATCATTTCCATTTGTGAAATCCCAGCATTTATAAGTGTTTTTGGTATTTTCAGTGGATTGCTTTATTTTAATAACGCTGAATTATGATCTATTTAATTCATGGCTATGGAATAATACATGCATACCAGAATGAATATGTGTGTGAATCAACTATTGAATGCAAATATTTGCTTAAATAATATCAAAAAATGTCAATAATTCTGCAACAATTTTAACATAAAATTATCGAGTGCATCAAAATAGAAATAACAGCACCAATCAGTCGTTTCATTAATGTCATAAACAATTTAATGCTAAACAAAGCATGAGAATATCATTTAGCTAAACACACTAGTCAGAGAATGTGCTTTCTTTTTTGAAATATCTTTCCTTAGCATATTTTATCCTAAATTTCTGTATTGAAAAGAGTGCAGAAATAATTGCTGTGCCTTGAATAGTAACAGAAGCAATGTTATTGAAATGCTAGGCCTTTAGGCTGGAACACAAAAAGAAAACAATCTATGCACATGGTGTTAAATGAGATAATTTATATTTAAATTCAGCTGCTTTAGTGATTGAGAAAAATACTCTTACTACCAGTTATATTATCTGTCTTGTGATATTGCAGCAATTAGTTTATAGAAATAATAGAATCTATTACTATGCTAAAAGCAGCAATTAAACCAGTTTAGTAGAAATATTATTCTTACAGTCAAACAAAACAAAGAGGTAAACAATGAAATTGTGGTTTCACCAGAGGCACAAAGAGGATTGCGAGCTGTGTCTGCAGCACTTTGTATAAAATGACACTACACAATGTCATCACAACAGTTATAATTCGCACAGACAAGCTGGTAAACATTATTTGTTCTGTATACTAATAGTTCAGAAGTTTTTGTCTTCTTGCCTCCACTGTTGATATCCAGTCTCCTGCCATTTCCAACTTGCTTATTCATTCATCTGTTTGTGATGGGCAATATTACGACATAACACTACACAGACCAAGTACTTTAAGCAGCTGAGAAAAGTCAAAACAAAGGTATGGCCCATCACAAAGAGGACAAAGCATAAGTGTTTTTTTTTTAAATTATAATCCAGCCTCTAAATGCATACAATGACACCAGTGCACTAACCAAAGGTATTACTGCTTACTCTGTGCTGCATTCATTAAAGGATCATTGACAATTACCTGCATCTCTGCTACCGGTCCCTTTTACAATGCCTCACCTGTGCAGGACAAACAACAGGCCAGCCATCTAGCAGGTGGGTCACTAGCCAGGCCTGAGTCATCAGCAATGTAGCTATGTGGTGCTTCCTCTTTGCTACTGAGTCAGCTGCTCATAGTTCAGATATTTTTGAGGTTCTGAAACCTGGGGTTGAATTCTGAAATGGTTTGGATGACCTATTATTTTTGCCAAGAAGCAGTTATTTATTTATTTATTAATTTTTGCCAGGAAGAAGGTGATACTTTGTATTTTTCATAGCCCTTTCCTTATATCCCGACAATGCTATAGTATAGTATCAAATGTTTTTATTTCAGAACAATCAGTAAATATAGTTCACAAAGTTAAAGGTTATAACAGACATTTAGATTGCTGTGCCGTATTTCAAACAATAACACTAAGATTCTTGTTTTTCCTGGTTTCAAAATCACAATTGTTTTCTAAGTAATTCTTAAATCCATTAAAGAGTAATTTCTTACCAGGAGCCCATAATGTGTTTTAATATGTTTTTATTGTTTAGTCACAAACCCAGTAATAAAATCTATTTGTGGAGAACTGCTCTCAGGCAAGAGAGCTGTATGCACACTTGCAATTAGTATTTTGCTATAACATTTTATATTTCAATACTTTCAGAAATGTGGGAACAATAAAAATACACATGAAATGTCAAATCAAGAATCATACTATATACTGTAAACCTTAATTACACTCCATGTAGTAACTAGCAATACAGAAGTTTTCTCATGTAAGCAGACTCATTTTGTAGCTTAGCTAATATGTGCAAAGAGTTATTAACCTGATTGCTAATGGCGGTATTCTTAACTAAATGTTTGTCCAATCATATCTAGGTCTGCTTATCTTCTCATTTTTTTAATAAACACACATTAAATTATCACTTGTGGCATACAGTAGGCACATTTATGTTTAAATAAAAGTAATCAAACTGTGTTAACAAGTTAAAATGAACAAACTTCATGCTTCACATATATTGCTATATATCATATAACCTAAGCAATATTGCAACATTATTCAATTCCTGTCCCCTTTTTTTCTTAAACAAGAAACATCTTTATTAAACCATCACTTACTACATAAGAAATCATACATTTATATAAAATCAAAACAGTCCACACTGACACAATCCTAGTTGCAAGCATCTTACATCACAGACCATAATATGTTGTAATCCTAGTTAGCTGCACTAAGTAGACAGGATTTCTCCTTCCCATCACCTATCTCACTCCCTTCCTTATTCGTTACTCCCTTCCCAAAACTCCATCTTCCCCACCTTCCACTGCCTGCTTCTCTTTTGATCTCCTTATGCAATCTACCTGTATAGCCCTAGAATGTTCTAGCTTTTTGTCTAAAATGTTTATTATTGTACTGCCTCTTTAAACTATTTTGCCTTTTTGTCCTTGTTTTTTCTACATTATGCATCTCATATTACTTTCTCAATATTTATATGAATATTGTACTGTTACACATTACGTATCTCATATGAATTTTGCACTGTTACAACATTGCACTCTGTGGAGCTTTCCTCCTCAGGTCTCTGCTGAAAACGGACTATTTTTGGCCCAATCGACTGCCCCGGTAAACAAGTGGAAATAAATAAAATTATAAAAAGTAACAAAGTAACCAGCACACCAGGGGGTAAAAACTCTGTGGTAATAAATACAAAAATAACTAAATTAGCAACTATTCCACGGAGTTACCATGCCACACAAGCAGTAGCCAAGAACAGCAGCAAAAACCAGTCCATTAAGAACAGCAGCGAAAAGCAGCAGCAGGTGTCAATTCAAGCAAAAAACCAGTGCTGGTATAATATAAAAACTCAGGTTTATTGTATACAAATGGTAAGCGCTTTCACTTAGGAGCTTCTTCAGACCAAAAGATTCAACTGAGCAGAGAACCACATTAAATACAAAAAGAACCCACCCCAATCAATTATGTAAATGAACAAAATTAAAGATACAACCCAACATAACTACAACTATACCATACTAACTAGTAAAAGTCTAACTAATATAAATAAAAATACTTAAATATACAAATATATACATATATATATATATATATATATATGAACATGAACATGGTTCTAAAAATATCTACATGATGCCAATACATAAAAACAATAAAAAAGAAGGAGTATTATTTATGTAACCTCCTTCTATTCAGGGCAGGTTTAATGGAAACCCTCTCATTTAACCCTCTACCTCTATCTGCCTGTAAAATGATGATCCAATTCATCTCTCTGTACTCAGTGTAGCTTCTAATATAACCCCCCCCAGGATTGGAATCCACAGCCTCAATTACCCTAAACCAAAATGTATGTTGAATTCCTTGTTCTATCACATGTTTAGATAGTGCATTATTGGATGTTTCTTTCCTAATATTATATAGATGTTCCCTCATTCTGCATCGTAGAGGTCTATTAGTTTTTCCTACATAGAAAGCCCTACATAAGTCACACACAGCTAAATAAACAACATGGGGAGTCATACAATTATGGGTCCCTCTAAACCTAAACTCCTTATTCAGGTCTGGGTAGCAAAATGCCACATCAGTGTCAATATAGGGACAGAAATTACATGCACCACATGGTTCCATATACCCATAGTCTATCCATACTGAACTACTTTTCCTATTACATAACAACCTCTTTAGGTTCTTTTGGTTCCGAAAACGAAATCTAGGAGCTTCACCCACTATATCACCAATATCATCATGTACTAGCAAAATCAGATCAAGCTGCATCCCGGTTATATTTTTAAGAACTTAGTGAGAGGACACGGTATGAGGGCCTCCAGGATAAATCCTACAGAGTCAGGATTCCATGCAGAATTGCTTAGTCTTGAAAAAAACCTTATGGATAGAGGATAGACACAAAAGGAATTAGAGAAACAATGGGAAGATTTGACAGTGTTAAGGGAGACTAGAGCTAAACCTTATTTTGGACCTTTATGTTTTAGTGAAGAGGGACATATTAATACTACTGGGGTTACTAAGATTCCCCTTTATTATTCTAGTGACACTGGATTTGTCACGAAGTTATTCCAGCAATATTGGCCCATTTTGCTAGTCCCTATATTGACACTGATGTGATATTTTGCCACCCAGACCTGAATAAGGAGTTTAGGTTTAGAGGGACCCATAATTGTATGACTCCCCATGTTGTTTATTTAGCTGTGTGTGATTTATGTAGGGCTTTCTACATAGGAAAAACTAATAGACCTCTACGATACAGAATGAGGGAACATCTATATAATATTAGGAAAGAAACATCCAATAATGCACTATCTAAACATGTGATAGAACAAGGAATTCAACATACATTTAGGTTTAGGGTAATTGAGGCTGTGGATTCCAGTCCTAGGGGGGTGATATTAGAAGCTACATTGAGTACAGAGAGATGAATTGGATCATCATTTTACAGGCAGATAGAGGTAGAGGGTTAAATGAGAGGGTTTCCATTAAACCCGTCCTGAATAGAAGGAGGTTACATAAATAATTCTCCTTCTTTTTTATTGTTTTTATGTATTGGCATCATGTAGATATTTTTAGAGCCATGTTCATATATATATATATATATATATATATAGATAGATATATATATATATATATATATATATATATATATATATATATATTTGTATATTTAAGTATTTTTATTTATATTATTCAGACTTTTACTAGTTAGTATGGTATAGTTGTAGTTATGTTGGGTTGTATCTTTAATTTTGTTCATTTACATAATTGATTGTGGTGGGTTCTTTTTGTATTTAATGTGTTTCTCTGCTCAGTTGAATCTTTTGGTCTGAAGAAGCTCCTAAGTGAAAGCGCTTACCGTTTGTATACAATAAACCTGAGTTTTTATATTATACCAGCACTGTTTTTTTGCTTGAATTGACACCTGCTGCTGTTCTTAATGGACTGGTTTTTGCTGCTGTTCTTGGCTACTGCTTGTGTGGCATGGTAACTCCATGGAATAATTGCTAATTTAGTTAAAATAAATAAAATATTGACATACTTCCATTTGTAAACAGTATACATCACTTACAATCTACCCAATCATTTTCAGACAAACATTACATAGCTCATTTAAGTCCTGCCTTCTTTTAAACCTCATTCTTCCCCTGTATGTATTGTTCCCACAATTCCTATTTTTTTCCTATCCTATGTAGTTTGTTCCTACCTTTTCCTAAAGATCTCAGTTCCAGTCATTCTATTTCTGTTACCATATTTACTACTTCTAATATAGTTGGTTTAGATATTGATTTCCATTTTCTAATAATTGCTTTTTTGGCAGCACAATAATTAGTGACAACAAGGCTTTACCATTCTAGGCAGTTCAGATTCTGTATCATAGCTCAGAAAAAACATCTCTCTCATCACACCAATCTGCCCACCCAGCATCTCTGACAGGTCATCCCACAGGGAATCCTTAAAGTCCACCAACTCACTGCACTCCCATAAAATATGTTCCATGACTGCTGTCACAGTGGTGAACCAGTTAACATTGCTGACTCACAGTACTTAGTTATTTGCCCTTCCTGTGCCCATGTGGGTTTTCTTAAGGTATTTCACTTTCATCCCTGATCCCAAACATGTGCTATAAGTGATGCAGCCATACTTCATGTAAGTGTACATCTTATGAGTGCCTTTGTGCATCCTACCATGGGCTGAAACTCTGTCCAGGACGCATTTCTCTACCTTGTGCCCATTGAGAACCAGGACAGGCCCTGGCTTCCTCATGAACCTGAAATGGATTAGGTAGGTAATCAGTGTACAAATGAATAACTGAATAAATGGGTAAGTGTTAAAATGTTACCACTGGGTGACCTCTGAAGATGGACCTGAACCAAGTAAGGCAACCCAGTTAATACAAACATCAATAAATATGCAGGAACATGATTATTTATTAAATTCTACAAACATTTGTAGTATTCCAGTTTAACATTTGTAGTATTCCAGTGTGTGTGTGTGTGTGTGTGTGTGTGTGTGTGTGTGTGTGTGTGTGTGTGTGTGTGTGTGTGTGTGTGTGTGTGTATGCACATGTATGTGCTGTGCTGTTGTATGTATGCATCTGGCTGCCTATCAATTAATAAGTAACTCTGAATACACAGAAAGTTATTTTACTATATATTTGAAAAGTCATGGAAAAGTAAAAAATGAGACTTAAGTACTTCTGTTGGTAAGCATTTGCTATCGGCTTTCCATATTTCTGTTGGTGGACATTTCCCATCTGCATACCATCTTTCTGTGTTCTTGCTGGATGATCATTATTTTAATAGGTGCCCAGGAAACGAAAAATGCCAGAAATCATTATTGGTATTTAGAATGCGATTAGCAAGCATGGGGAATTAAATGTGTGTGTGTGTGTGTGTGTGTGTGTGTGTGTGTGTGTGTGTGTGTGTGTGTGTGTGTGTGTGTGTGTGTGTGTGTGTGAGGGAGAGAGAGAGATTATATGAATGTACTTTCCAAATTCTTTGCTTAAGATTTCATGGCAAAGCCAATAATAATAAGGTAACAATGACTCAAAATCAGTAGGAATTTTTAAATATTACCCTAACTAACTTAAAAAAGGAATGTAGCAAGAGGTGTTATATCAACATTCTTTTTCTGAACAATAAGAAGTATGAACCTATAATCTCTGAATTTACTGGGACATTGCAATCCTCAGAGATTTTTCACAAAATCATATGAATACATATATTATATATATATATATATATATATATATATATATATATATATACTAACTTTCATAAGTGGGTGCTTTGAGTTTCATTTTAGAAGGCAGTCAAGAGCTGACTATATAGGGTATGGGTGTCTTTTTTTTTCAGGAGCAGCCCTAACATAATGTTTATGACAGAAATATACTTCAAACCCAAAGCAGGACTATTCAGGTGTGCCGTGCAGAGTCAAGCTAAAGGGTTGGTGGTGGGGCAGATGCAGCTTAAGTGTGATCAGTAATTGCATTCTTAATGTTTAACTAAATGGTTGTGATATACAGACTGCAGATAAGGAAAACCAGCACTTAGCTGTGTGAGCATTGTTTGAGTTTGTCACAATAAGCAATGCTCCAGACTGCATAAAACAGAACACAGTGACAGGTTTAGGGCAGTTAGTGTGAGTCACACAGCATCAAAATTTATGCAGTACCATTATCTGAATTCTGGCCTTCAAAACCTTTTTCTAGAGTAAGTAACATAGCAAATGTGTGCTGAGAAAGATGGCTGACTATCTAGAGCAGAATGTTGTTGTGTCTTTTGGCTTTTCCCGGTTAGGGGTCGCCACAGCGAAACTCCGGTCTGCTAATGATTGGCAGTAGATTTTTACATGCCGAGTTGTGCCCTGACACACAACCTTCAAAGAAGGTACGTCCATTCACGTATGTCTCCACACAGAAGATGCTCTGGCTGAGAATCAAACAGGACAACGTCTTACTGTGAGGCAATAACGCTACCGCAGCATCACCACTGCTGTTACTATCTCGAGCAGAATAACAACCACAAATGTCATTTATATATAACAACCACAAATGTCATTTATATGTTGAAATGAGGTAACACTTGCAGACAATTGCAAAAATATATATTGTTTGTTCCTGGGATAAGCAATATATTCTGACTTATGATGAAAGAATGGGTCATCTGCATCTGATAAACCAGATTATTATCTCAACATTGCTTGTATAATCTCTGGAGTTGCAAACGTGCAAAACAATTTAGGGAACAAATGAAAAGGAAGAAACGTAAGAAGACATAGGTCTGTGACAAGCAGCACATAAAGAACAGCTATGTGGTGCTGTAAGGTATAACTCATTAAAGTTAGATGTAATCTTGTTCTTAGCACACATGGTAACATTTTATGAGCATAGCACAGCATGTATGTCTGTATCAAAAAGAAAGGTGTGTGTGTGTGTGTGTGTGTGTGTGTGTGTGTGTGTGTGTGTGTGTGTGTGTGTGTGTGTGTCTCGCTCTCTCTCTCTCAAAGCTTAGTATGAGATTTTCAAGCTTGCTCTAGGCATCCATAGCCAAGACAGTGTCAATATAGTCTGTCACAGCAGTGTAGTAATGGTGTTCTGACCATTATAATTTGGCATTGATTACTGTAAAAAAAGGTTTAAGACATGCTACATGTAAGAAACACAGCAAGATAAAGAGAAATTATGTCCTTACATTCCTTGGGATTGGGGCATTCATAAGGAATTGATCTGATGTTCACTTTCATAGACTACTATTATGATAACAGATCTTCAAAGAAGGAAATGTCTTTGGCAAACAAGAAAAGAAAGCAATAAAGTTATGGGACAGAAGACGATTCTAAGAAATCATCACATTGGCAGCTGCTATTTGTCTCCATCCATGTACTGCCAACTTGCTGAAGAAATTATAGGCCAAGATAACAAATGGGCATGTGAAGAGAATTCTTAGTTAACATGCCATGCCAACATGAAGCAATATCAGCCCTGGTTAATTCCTGCCAGTAGGCCTCTCCTGTTTTGATGAATAATGATAGTGGAGGAAGATAGATATAATGTATAAGAATATAGAGGGTCAGCATATGCAAATCTCCCCTCACACGTAGAAAAAAGAGGGCATGCAAAAATGGGTACAGAAGAACAGTTAAGTAGTGACAGAAGAACATTGCAGAGATGGCTTTGGAAATGAATCCAAGAGAGTTAAAATATAAATCAATGATCTGAAAGACGATTTAAACAGGCACTTAGCATTGTATCTAGTGCATCAGCATAATACCCGTGCAGGACCACATGGTTGTGCTGGATTTAGCTATCCAAACTTCTGTTCTGCTCCTTATTGAATTGGCATACTATGCATTGGTAGAAATGATGAGTCATATGCTTGAGAGAAACATGCTAAATTAGCTGTATATTATCTGGCCCATATTACTCTCTAACTACAGCATGTAAAATAATACTCCAAAAGTGCATGTAGCAGAGCCCAGCTTTCAGTGTTGTGTGGCCAGAGTTGATAACTGAATGGTACGAAGCATGTTCCAACTGACTACTGCAAGGCAACAAGCCTATAATGTGATTTATGAACAGTGAGGTTGCACACACTTAAGCATATGTGCTATAACAGACCTGAATGAGAAGGAAAGATACTGGATCCATGCAGGTTCCATGACCCTGCTTTTAAAGTTTAGAAGTCTTATGAAAAAGTCAATAGGATCCAAGAGTAATTCAGTAGAATCATACAAGAAGCAAGTCTTCACACTAAAGAATCTTGAATGAAAACTAAATGAAAGATAGACTGTTACACTTTACTGACACTCGGGTGGTACAATGAAAGGTAGAATGTTACACTTTACTGACACTCAGGGGGTACAATGAAAGATAGAATGTTGCACTTTACTGACACTTGGGTCGGGTATAATGAAAGATAAAATGTTACACTTTACTGACACTCGAGGGGGGGTATAACGAAAGATAGAATGTTACACTTTACTGACACTCGGGGGGGTATAATGAAAGATAGAATGTTACACTTTACTGACACTCGGGGGGGATATATGCCTTACCATAAATTTTCACATATATGTTACGGTCACTGAGACTCAGGCAGTCAAACAGCAGAGCAAAGCTTTTTATCATACTAACAGGCTGGTTATTGCAGTAAATGTGCAATCTTCAACCATGCTCATAGCTTAGCTTTGTCATGCAAGCACACAGCAGGAATTAGAATGACTGCCTGTGCTCTGTTGGATTCCTTTTGTCTGTTGTGCAAAACACAAAGCTGACTGCTGTGTCACACTCATATTAAGGTGTACACATATGGTGAGATGTTTCAGCTGTATATGATGTATGCAGCATCCTATTGGTCATATGCTGAATCCTGCAACCCACTCAGTGACATTCAGTGGTGTATTCTATGTAGTAGGGAAGATCCTTTCATCATATTCCATTCATTTCTGACTATTGCCTTGTAGCAGTACACTGCAAGCTGGATAATGCATGACTAAAAACTGATTCTGTTCTGAGCCTGTACAGAATCAGATGAATAAAACAAAGTGCTTATTTTTTAGGGGCTGTTATCAGAGGTGAAAGTGCTAGCTGAGATTTTATATGGTTCCTGCATGATTATTAGAATTGTTCACTATTGCAAATTCTAGTTCAAGAAAATCAATACTTTCATTTACTTGACTGCCTGCCTATGAGGATGTGCAGTAAAATATGTTAAGAATGCTACTGGCAAAAAGTCACCCAGACAATAGAAGCATTAGATAAATTCTAGTAAGCGCATTTTATACATATGCAAATTAAACTTCTCACTGACTTTATCCAGCAAACACAGTGAAAAGCCAGGCTCGGATTTCTCAGAAATTATTGCATTTTTTTTAGAAAAGAATATTCTAGATTTATCTAGTAATGTAGTTGACACTGTTGACAGATTAGGTGGCAACTGCAGAAATTCTGGAAATACCAATTTTTGCGTGTCACCTACCGTCACTGGATTTGGATCGCTGTAAAAAATGAGGATAAAGAAATGTTCAAAACATTGTGCAGCATAATCCGTTTTTAAATATGCGAGTTGATTGATGAAATCTGTTGGATCAGTTAACTGACTGATTTATGACACTGCAATTTTGCCTTTCCTGCAGCTATCTGCCTCTGTGCTCTGCCTTGATTTTACAGTCTCACTTGTTTAAGAGTAGAAAATATATTTATCAGTCAGGCTTTCTTCCTTTATGATATTTTTGGTGTGTGAGGGGTTACTATGGCTTTACATACCATTGTTTACTCGTGCATTTTATCACCCTAAAACCAGTTAAGATATGTTAAATGTAGTAACACAGCTAACTGTATATGGCTTAATTGTACTTTTCAAGCTGTGGCATTTAATATTTTTGGCCTAATAGACATCTACCTACTCTGTAATGCTCTTTAGACTTCAAGCTTTCATTTATAAAAAAGACTCTGGTTGAAATGGCATAATTTGGCCTAAAGTGACACTGATAGCCATGTTGACTCTGGGCACCTCACCAAATTATGGTTAGGAACCTAAAGAATAGAAATGTTTTTCTGATGCTTATTTCTACACTGAGATATTTTTGTTTTAAAGGGAAGAAAGTAGCAATCTGGAATAATTACAGTACATTCTAGGGCTTAATGATCTTCCATCTCTCTGGGGAAACCATTTCATTTGAAACAATACTGTTTACATTTCATGTTTTCTATAATTATCCCCAGTCATTACTTCTTAGACAGCATTCCATTTATGCCATCCAAGTTAGAGGCTGGCATACCATTATTATAACAAGCACTGCTTGTCAGACTCTAATACTGTCAAAGAGAAGATCAGCTCTGTTTAGGAGTTGTGAAGGGTAATGAAATTGTTTTCACACATGTCAGTCTGCATATTACCTAACAGTCAGTAGTATTCTGCTTTCTAAGTCTACATTGCAGGAATATTTTTAAATAGAATGTATAATTTAAGCTGAGGGAACTTGACACTTACATACCATGACAACTGCTTCATTGTGCCCTAAAAGGCACCTTACCTTTTTAAATTTATAATATGGGTGGCCTGCATTTGGTTTAAATTGTCCTTGGTCAATATCTGTTTAATCAACCACATTTGGTCAACTAAGCAAACAGTCAACAGATGTGTATGATCGCACAGTTCTCTCAGCTGGAGAATATGCCTTTTCCCTGATATCATGCAATCTCAGAGACAGCATATGGAATTATCAAGGGGTGTGTCCCACGCAAATAAACAATTTTTTTTTAATTATTTAAAGACTGCATTTGCTGAGGTTCTTTCTTAGCTCATGCATGTTAGTGTGTCAACATAAGCTTTGCTGACTTTTTGCTGTTAACATTTAGAAGACAAAATGGTTACTCAACAAAAGTGATTATACCTGTTTCAAATGCAACACAACAACAATGGGTGACAAGATGTGTGTGTGTGTGTGTGTGTGTGTGTGTGTGTGTGTGTGTGTGTGTGTGTGTGTGTGTGTGTGTGTGTGTGTGTGTGTGTGTGTATGTTTATATGCGTACACATATTGCTACTCTATTTGTTATGAATACAAAACTAACCTTTTTTATTGTACAATAACTGCTTTTCTGTATAATACAATTTTGTTCCTGTTACATCTCAGACTGAGCCTGAATTGCAAATATTCCATCTGACTGACCAGTGCTTTATCCAAATGAATATATTATATAAAACAATATAAATAAATAAAATAAAATAAATGTTTTGACCAAAGCTTGCTAATTTGGTGAATATGACATAACTCTCGTTTGGATATGCCTTCTTACTGGCATACATAATGAACGTGAGAACTGTAGCCTAGTTAAGTGACATGGTTTTGAATACAGAATGTTATGTACCCCCTAGCAATAACCTGTAAAAGGCAAATAAAGGGGATCACATTTTTAGTAAGAAGTCCTAAGTCAAGTAACCAGTTCACTTACACTTGGTGGTCAGGCCATCATTAAAATGGAATTAAAGCAATGCCATGTTAGTAAATTCAGCTTGGAAAAATACAAAACAAAGATAAGCTTCCTTGTATTTATTTATTTAACTTATGTGGCACAGAATGCATACTGTGAACAAAAGACCATATCACAGATACTGGACTCAGTTTTACAGGTCCCAAATATTGGAAAAATAAACTGCATTTCAAACATACTGCAACATATTCTATGCTATCTTTTAAGCATTTTCCAGAGCAGCTTCTCCCACCCCTTGCACTCCCCATGTGGAAAACTCCTCCTACTTTCATATACTAAGTCCAAGATCACAGTACCTCTGAATAAATTATATATTCTGAGGTAATGGAGCCTCTGAATTACTACACAGTATAGTCATAATCCAAGGTTGAAATATAGATTTTGGGGGGAGGGATCCATTTCCAAAACTAGGTATGCTGTGCAGGAACAATCTCTTTCTCTCCAACTCTACCAGGCATACTCCTGCCTCGACTTATCTTCTTCCTTCCTTATTATACGGAGCCCCTCTCCTAACCAACCTGTCCTCCTCCATCACCTCCAAACTAGAAAACTGCTATAATAAAATCTCTAAATTTGCCACCAAATCCAGAAATTCCACCCATCATTGCCTTATCCTAAAATCTCTGAATTGGCTAGAACTCCCAAACTACCTAAACTACCTCCAACTCACCACTGCACACAGACTTGTATTTCACCCTACAAAATGTCCAGCTCTAGCAAATATTCTTCCCCCTTACACCCCCAACAGAACTCTCAGATCTGAACATCAAAACCTAATTACTATCCACAAACCTAAACGTCCTGCTGGCCAACTTCTCCTCTCTGTCTCACTAGGCAAGAAATGGAATTCTCTCCCTTCCATTCTAGGAACCCAACTATACCAAACTCAGAAAACTTTAAAACCCAGCTTTTCAAGTACCTGCCTTCACCCTACCTAAAGATATCTAAGTATATGCCCCCAGAAGGTTTTCTCCCAGATTCCTAAGCTCTCTAAATCTCCCAGAGCTACTTTCCTATGAGTGTATCTAAGCTCTCTACAACTCCTAGAGCTACTTATCACAACACAACTATGTAAATATTGTAAATAGCATCATACTTTAAATGAGTACATGTAAAGTGTTTCTACATTTACTTTAAAGGTGTGTATGTAAAGTGTTTTCACACCTTCTAAACAAGAGTGCTTGCATAAATGAATCTGTATAACCCTTAAGATCGACCACAATGAATTCTGTTTGACTATGTGTAACATTGAATGCACATATGTTGTAAGCTGTTCTATATAATGTATCTTTTATACTTTTGTATCTCTTGTATCTGTACTGTATTATGTATCTTGGAACTTTTCTCCTCGAGCCTCCACTGAAAATGGGTCATTTGGACCCAGTGGACTTCCCCGGTAATCAAACTGGAAATAAATAAATAAATTTCTGAATGGCTGTGCTTGTTCTTTTTTTTTTCCTCAAACACCTTTATTGAATTATTTTTATTTTTTTTTTTTATTTATTTTACATTTGTTGACCGGGTCTAACTACAAAAACATCGCTTGCCAGTAGAGGCCCGGGAAAAAGCTCCAATTACATGAAGTAAACAAAATATTAACAATCAATATCAATATTACAATATTATTAACATGAATTATCACTCATGACATAGGCAAATTTGCATTCATATAAAAGTAATCAAACTATATTAACATAACAAACATTATACTTCACATGTATTGTTATATATCATATAACCTAAGCGGTATTAAGTAAATTATTTCATTCCTGCCTTTTTTTAAAACAAGAAACATCTTTATTAAGCCATCACTTACTACAAAAACAAATGTGGCTAGTTTTATCTTTTTTGTGGTGACTCAAGGTGGTGATGGCATGACATGTAATTCAGATGTAGAATGTAGGTTTCATCTTTATGGCCTCTGGATTCTGGTCTGTGATAATCCAGACCAGTAATTTAGTAGTAAACCATACCCAGCTATCTATGTGTGTACATATACATATATATATATATATATATATATATATATATATATATATATATATATACACACACACACACACACACACACACACACACACACACACACACACACACACACACACACACACACACACACACATTTATTTTATTTATTTGTTTACCGGGATGGTTCGACTGGGACACTGCCCATTTTCAGTGGAGGCCCAGGGAGAAAAGCTCCAGTCTAAGCTTACATACAAATTATCACAATAAATAATAGAAATAATAAACACAATTGACCAAAAGAAAATTAGTGTTAACACATTTACAGGATAAAAATGTAAAAACAAAAATATATACATAGTATCAAATAGAGCAAGACTTTAAACACTTGAATAGAGACAAATGTATGGTTGAATTTATATATTTAGAGAACATAACATTAGTTAGGAAATTAGGCAGGGAGAATCACTTAGGCAAAGTAGTGCATAATTAGTAATACTTCCATGGTGAGAGTTGCAGCTAGGAATGTAACTACTTATGAGTAGTAGTGTTGTTAGAAGGGATATGTTAGCAGAGGTAGTACATACAGCCAAACTAGAAGTAATGCTAAGCTAATAATTAGCCTGGAGTGTTACATGTGCAAAGCCAGGACTCAAATAAGTGTATTTTGAGATATTTTGAAATTATTAAGATTGCTTATGCATCTAATACTATGTGGAAGGGTATTCCAATTTTTAGCAGCAAACTTAGAGTAAAGAGAGTTGCCTGCTGTACTGGATGCTTTGGTTTCTTGGAGTAAGTCTTTGTTAGATGATCAAAGAGTACAAATGTTAGATTAGGGGTGTAGAAGATTTTTTAGGGAGGGTACGTTGTCAGAACTGTGCATTGTTTTGTGAGCCATTATTAACTGGTTATAGTTCATAACATGTGAGGTAGTTCCAACCAAGAAAGACTTTTTAGGCACTGACAGTGATGGGTTGAATGTGGAATCTGTTGCAAATTTGGCAATCTTATTATAACATGATTCAAATTTATTTAGTTATGACTTTTTGAGGTTGGTAAGAATGGGAGATGCATATAACAGTGAGGAGGGAAGGTGAGTTCTAGCTGTGGCTATTCTTGCAGCATCTGTTAAGAATTTTTTTGTTTCTATACATTGTTCCCATTTTCTTGTGAACCTTTTTGATTGTGTTAGAAATGCGTATGTTAAAATTTAGTCTGTTGTCGATTATGACACCTAATAGTGTTGTTTGGGAATCTGGGAAAATCCTAGTACTGGCAGTGATATGAAAATTAGCTGGGAGGTTAGTAGGTTTAGATGGATGAAACATCATAAGTTTAGTTTTATTAGGGTTGAGAATGAGTTGTGAGTTTGCTATCCATGTTTCAATATCAGAGAAGGTTTTTTGTATGATGGTAAGAAGTTGAGTTATTGTGGATGCTGCACATATGAGGGCTGAATCATCTGCTTTTATATATATATATATTTTTAAAGAGAGAAATGTATGTGCTTATACAGAGAATTTTGAGGTTAAGTGCCAGATATGGATATCTGCTCCAGTAGAGTATAGGTGAAAGGAAGAATGTCAATAACAAATACACTTTATACTAATCATAGTATGGGTTCCTTAGCATTACTCCATGAGACATTACATAGAACTAACACCTCCCTCCTTCAACACCAACATATTCCATTTATTCAGGTTCTTCCTGTGGTTTCATTTTGTGTGTGTGTGTGTGTGTGTGTGTGTGTGTGTGTGTGTGTGTGTGTGTGTGTGTGTGTTTACTGTATATTATGAGCTTTGTAGGTGATGGACTACTGTTTATATTGTACAACCATGACGTTTAGATTTAAGAATGGACCAAATCATGAATGGTTTTGAGGTATACAAATGCATTTCAGTGTTTTTCCTGCAGCTGGTTAGGATATGCTTTGGAAAAGTAGTGGGTGCTGATTTCTTGATGAGTAAAAGTACTTGAGTTCAGCTGTATGAATGCTGTGCATTATGGATCATGGATATGTTTTCATGCTTCGGTATTTGCTAGGTTTTTGCTGAGATTCACTGATAAATAAAGTCACTGATGTAGAACAAGACGAATGCTAGAGACCCCCATGTGCTTTTCTTATTCTGTTTTGCCAAAGTGTATAGGGGATGGAGGTGATTAAATTCAGTACTTTTTTTCTGAAATGCCTCATGTTTTTCAGATGTAATGCTTTGCATTCTGCATTGATTTTTTCATTTGGGTTTCTGATTTCATTGCCATTTGGGTAGGTAATTCTTCCCTGCGTGGGTATAATTTTTCTTTAGGTGTCCACTCTGTCTGAGTATTTTTATTTTGTAGTTTTGTATTTTATTGGGTTATAGTAGGACATTTTCCTGACATTGTGGCAGTGGGGTATTTCCCTTAGGGTTCCTGTACATTCTTCATGGGGTCCTGGCCACCTTTCAAAGGCTGTTTAATTTGACACCAGTAGATGATGTTTTATTATAAATTTAAAAAATGATGATATGTGCAGAACAATGAAGTACTTTACCTAACAAGTGATATAGAAATGTACCAGATACTTTTTGAGCAGACTGAGTCACTGCATCCCTCTGTGTGCGTTGTTGGAGTTGAGAAGGAATGTATGAGACAACAAAGCATTAACTGCTGATGCTGCTTCAGAATATTTCATTCATGGCTTCATATAACATAATATTGTTGTGCCTCTACACATCATTTTGGTAGTATAACACATGGCGTTGAGAGTACAGCTTGACTCTCTTGCCTATGTGTTATGCATCCAAGTGACTGCCAGGTATTGTTTTATGAGTTTCCCTACATGTAACTGGTTACCAGTTGACCAGGTTCTAACGGCTTTACAGCTGCTCATAATCACATTTCTTCATTGGGCTGAAAACAGACTGTCAGGCACTGCAGTGTTTCTGGAGAGTTTCACCATTCCCCACTGTTGTGTTACCATGTAGTTTGTATATGTAAGATCAGGGTGGGGAGGACTCTCTTGCCACATGGATAGTGTTGATGTGCTTGTTTCCTGGTAAACAATACCTATTATGATCAATGTTGTTGAGGAGATAGCTGATATATGTTTGCATTCAATTGTGCTTTTATTTTCCTGAATGATCATGTCTCAATTATTTATATGAGGAAGAATTTCATAACATGATTCATTAGTGTAACAACTAAGCAGTCAAAATAACAGCTATATGTATCCATGCTAGTCCGTGCCTGGGATGGAATTCTCTGTTCTGATGTATTCATATTAACAGTATTCAGTGTTGTAATATAGTTCAGCATACTATGGTGTCATCTAGTAGCCAAGTATGGTCATTAGCTGGAGAAATTATACTGTAATCTAATAAGAGCCAGGTCTTGTAATCAGGGGAGCAGGACTGCAAGATTAGTATTCCATTTATAAGTTCATAGTTTAGTACTAGGCTAACTGTCCTTGTGGGCCATTTTAAGCCTAGCCAATTACCCCATGTAAGAATCAAACCCTGCAACTTGTGTCTGTAAGGTAAACACCTTAACCATTATGCCAACTTCCCACATTTATGGAATGTACTCTTACGTAGTGATGCAACTTGAAGACAGAAAAAAGAAATAGCTACCCAAAAGAATGAAGAAGACAACATCATTCCACTACAGTATTCTTGGCAAGAAAAACCTATAGATAAAAGCAGCCATGTGTTAAAGTCCTGAAGGTCAGGAACAGCTAGACGCAATTAAATGACTAAGCTTCAGTGCAGACGTAATGACAGGTCAGTAGCTTGAGCAAAACAATGATGATGCATTACTGTAGTGCTGAAAATCTCATTACCATCAGTGGTAATGCAGTGCTTTAGGGGTCTAAAACTTCTCAGCACAAAGATTAGAATTATAATACAAGAAATATGTTTAATCTACAAACCTAGCAGAACTGGCATTTCTGTGACTTAAGCAGTCTCAAAGGAATGCTCGTATGAAACTCTGTCAAAACTAAATGAAAAGACCTGAAATATTTCTTTTATCAGGGTTCTCTAATCACCACAACACATTACTCTGATATCACTTTCCCTAATTCATTTCAACCCGATGGCATAGCTCTGAATTATTTTCATGTTTTCATTTAATTTTGTTAACCATGTTAACCCCACTGAGCCAAACTTTTCTATGCAAACAGGAAGACCCGGGGAGAAAATTTCTACAATAAAAAAATAAGGAAATTCTGTTTTAAGAGTACTCAGTCTATTTAAGCACTATATGTTCAGAAGGCTTGCCTTACACAAAGAAAGACATGGATACAGTGACAACATAGAGACCCCATTCAGATTAATATTTAACCTTTCCTATCAACCCATTATATATATGAAGGTTTTATTGTATCCTTTATTGTAATGGAAAACCAATGAAAGCTTAGCTCCTAATCTAGATATGTATGTTTGTGTATGTATAGAGAGATATGCCTTTTATCTACATAGACTTTAAGCAGTGTCATTTGTTCAACAAGTAGCACACTCACCTTTGGTGCTGGAAGGTCAGAAAACCATGGGTT
>NC_056728.1:14505377-14555377 GCF_019279795.1 Protopterus annectens
TCAAGGTAAAAAACAGAAAAAAATAAGAAATTGGTTTGACATCTTAAACAGTACCTGTCAGGTACAGCATATCTGCTTAGAGGTAAACATAAGGATCTAAAGTCAATAACATCTATTATTATGGTTAGTGTATAAATTACAGTGATTTAGATTTTCAGCATGACTCTGGCAATCCTCAAAACAACAACATCATTAACAAAAGTAACAATTGGAATGATGTTGTCAGTGTGGATGGTTCAGTTCCCTCACTAGATGACCCTGTAGAGTACTCACTGTAAATGCAGATTGGACACGCTAGAAAGGCACCTTGTGACTCCAACAGGGGACCAGCAAGTTTATTTCCACATGGAACTCAATCAACTGTTCAGAACATACAACAAGAAATCCCTCCCTATGACAGTAGAAGAGGAAAAGGAAGAGGCAAGGGCAAAAACAGCTCCATCCACTGGCAGAGCAAAAAATCTCATATTTGTAGGGAATATGGTGGGATTGTTCTTATTAAGAATGGCTTTAAGAGTTTTAATTATAGTCAGTTGGACATTACTGATGAACGTTTCTCCTTATTTGAGAAAGGCTTCATATTTATTCCAGCCAAGAACTGTAATTTGGTAGATGCATTACTTGAGTTAAAGTTGTTTGTATGGAAATTAAATTAGGCCTTGCAATTTGATACTAAAGATACAGATGGTTAGAAAAGGGCAGGTTTGTTTAATAAAAAGAGTATTTTCATTCTACAATTTAGCTCACTCTAAAGGGACTTTGAATTTAAGCAAGAATGAACATTATATTCTTAACATTATGAGAAAGGATAGGACATTGAAGGTCATGAACCCCAACATGGGTGGTGGGGATGTATTGTATGATTCTTTGAATTATATTAGTGATATGTTTTCCTTCTTATACAATACTGATACATATATTATTACCTATATATACCCAGAAATGAAGTCAATATAGCCTATTGCAGAATAGCCCTCTTTTTGGAGGATGGTTTATCTCAGGGGCTTATCGCACCATCTTTATTTGACTTGTTATGTAATGTTTCCCTCTTATTCCAACACTATTCTGAATTCCTAAGGTACATAACAATATTATGAATCCACCTTTAACACTGATTGTTTCAGCCCAGGGGTCCAAAATCTACCTTTTTGCAGTTGTCATTAACAGATTATTAAAACTGCTTTTTGACCAGAAAGCACTTATGGTTAAGAATTCCTGTAATTTTCTAGGGAGACTGAAACCTGACTTGTGGTACAATAATTTCAAGTTTCTCACCATTTACGTGGTGGATCTGTTTTCTAGTATAATGAGTTGGAATTTTTCCATGTAGTTCTGTTAAATTGTGTCTTTTTTATTCAAATGACATTAAACTTTTGGTTGACTTTGTTGACATAGTTTGGATCAACAATTTCATTAATTTTGAAGGGGAGTTATTCAAAGAGGTCAAGGGCATTGCAATGGGTGTAGTGTGTGTACAACAACCTTTGCCACCTTAGTAACATTATACTAGGAGAGACATTTCTTGTTTGTATCTGAACACTTTAAATATTGTAAGGCATATTTTCATTTTTTTGGATGGCTTATTTATGTTACAGGACGGGTCCAAAATGGAGACTGACAGTTTTACTATGAGTTTTCTGAATTTTACGTGTCAATCTGACCCCAAGGAAATTAATTATTTAGACACTAAAATTTCTGCTGAACCTGTACACAAGTACTTTACGTCTAACATTTTTTGCAAGGCAACCTTTTTGAATGCGCATCTTAATTTTAGTAATTATCTCCCAATCTCACAAAAAAAGAGTTTAGTTAAAGGTCAGTTCATCAGACTTACCAGAATGATTTCAGAGAAGCAAACCTTTTTAGAGGAAACGAGGAAACTGGAATGTATGCTTTTTGACTAAGGTTATCATGAGACCTTGTTGAAATGTATTAGTGATGAGGTCACTCAGGGATGTGGTAACAAATACAAACCCATATTAGGAACAGGTGCTGAAGTTACTATTTAGAATAACAATCTTACTACCCCACCTTCAGAACCCCTTGGTAACTCTATTGCCTCTACCCCTTTCAGTAGGGCTTTAATCTGTCCATACAACTCAGCATCTCAATCACTCAAAAATATAGTTAGAAAGAACTGGAATATTTTAAAGACATCTGATTTTGTTGTGGAGACCGTGGGGCAGGAACCATTATTTGTGTATAAGAGAGCCAAGAATATTAAGAACCTTGTTGAGGGGGGTTCCCATCATGGTCAAGCTGGTGATTCAACAAAGGGTAGCAGGAAATGTATAGCTTGCAATCAGTGCATATTTATTAAAGAGTGTGAAAGCTTCATATTAAAAAGACACAGTGTTTCTCATATAACAGTGACTGCAACACAGATGGTTTGATTTACCTTGCCAGGTGTACAGAATATGCAGCTTTTTATGTGGAGAAAATGGAGCATCCTCTGAAAGGTGCATGTATGAACATAATTATGATATTTTGAGAGCAAATCCAACTAATGCTCTTTACAGACATTCCACTGAATATGACAATTTTGGCAGTTTTTATTTTTAATTTTGGATAAGGTGGACCATAACCCATAGGGTGGATCATGATAAACTACTATTGAATATAAGGATTTATGGTGGCAGCTTACGCTGAATGCCACTACTAAACCAGGTACAAATTATTATGTTTCAATTACTCTCATTCTCCAGTTGAGAGTGCCTATGTTATAACAATAGTTTTGGTATTTTTTGTACAAAAGTATTTTTATTTTTATTTTCTTGGTTTTATTTGTTTTATTCTATGTTTTGTTTTCAGCAACCAACATGATCAACTTTGTACTGTGCTACTAAATAGGTTAGGTCAACTTTTTTAATTGGAGAGCCTGACTGGTTCCTTACTAATTAATTTATTAACTGAGGAAGTTGTTTGGTTCCTTATTAATTTCTAATCAATAGTGGGGTTATACTTACATACATTGTTCTGTTAAAACCCTATTCTTTTGTGACTTTTTAATCATTCATTAAATTTTGGGAGCAAAGCATTGTTTGTTCTCTGCCACTAATACCAGTAGGACCATCCACAGCAGAAGCATTTGTGGTTCTGTACTTAGCCAGAGCACACATTACCTCCTGGTGAAAGGTAAGTCAGAAAATGAAGGCTCACTGAGAATTTATCAGTACCCATCCAATTGAATAGGCTAGTTTTCAACACAGCTAGGGTATTAGTGTCCTTAATATGCAGGGATAATTTATTCTATAGGTGATAAACATTTTAGGATAAGAACCTGTCATGCCAATGAGTTCTATTAATTTGAAGACACAGACTGAGGGTCTTTGTAACTGTGCTTTTATAACCATTAGTTCTGTGAAGACATAGCATATGGATAGGTAAGGGGCATAATGTCTATGACTATTTTGATTAGGAACCTCTGAGGTCTTTCCAGCTGAGTGACATATTTCAATAAGTACCTACCAAAGGGAAACATTATATTCAATAATGGGACAGATAAGTGATGAATACAGTGGAACTAGACTTTGCTAGTTCTGTATGAGATACCATTGGTTATTAGTCAGGCCATGTAGAAGACTTTTAACACTATAGAGGAAGCATAATAATTAAAAGAGAAGGAGTCAGCCAGAAGGGTGCCTAGGTATCTAATAATTACAACAACAATAATAAGTATAACAATAATAATAATAATAATAATAATAATAATAATAATAATAATAATAATAATACCACCAAGAACGATATCCGTTTGTAAGACAACTGGGCACACAGTCCCTTTTCAGGGCAATCTGGGAACAATGTCTAGTTAATGACTTGCTTAAGATACTCCCAGTAGGCAAATGAGGGCTAAGGGAATCAAACTCTGTATGACAGAAACTATTTCACAGCATACCTCTGAATCTCTTAGCCCAATAAATTTGGACAAAGCCTAACATAATGAGGGTACAATGGCCCAAAAATAGGGACATATGCTCTTATAAAGTTACAAAGTTGCTAGAATAACTGGGTATGTAGTAAAATGCATTTTCTTAAGAGTATGAAGTCTGAAATTCAACTGTATGACATTATTTACTAATTTCATTCCTCAGATCATCCCAGTAATTTGCCAGAAAACCAAAACTCTTAAGAGGAAGTCAGCAAAAGTTTGAGGCAAAAATCTAAACAGTCAGTGGAAATCTGGACAGTTGGGAAGTATATATCACAGTCTTAACCTGGCACCAACTGTCAGACAAATCTAATGGCAATGTCATTCTTAAGAGTGTGTGTCGTCTAAGCAGTATGATAAGAACGTCTTTTTGAAATGTGGACCATACTACAGTTTTTGGCATTTAATATGAGGTCATTGCCCTTGCACCAGTTGTCCCTATAGCCCTGCTTATCCTGATGTGCCTTTAGTTGGTGTGTATTTGAATAACATCCAACTGAAGTGGATGTGACCCACCACATGTGCTCTTGAGTTTCAAATTAAGTAACAGCCCCTAGTTTACAATCACCAGCAAATATTGTTTACCAGAAACTTTAGCTATACACTTGTAGATTTGTGAAATAAATGCCAGATACATGATGTGTCAGCACTGAGCCATGAGAAACCCACTTGTGACAGTTTTACTTACCGAGGTGGCACCTATAACTAATTATATTTGTTCAGTCTGATAACTAATTACACACCAACCTTACCACATATGGATTGATGTTTAGGTTCAAGAGATTGTACAAGATGCTTCCATGTGGGACAGAAACAAAAGTCAGGTCCAAGTTTGTAGAGTACACTGCATAACCACCATCAACCACTAGTGCTGACCTTTTACAGTTAAAGAGGTATGACCTCCCTTCGACAAAGTCAAACTGATGTCACCCCAGGGCCAAGAGATTATCAATGTCTAAATTTATCAGGTTACAAGTGATATTTTGTATAGTTTTATAAACAAGTCTGGTAAGACTAAAGGGTCAGTTGGACCTCCCTGGGCATCGCAATGGCTGTTCTCCAGGATTCAGGGATGATAATCATTGAAAGAGTTATGCTGAAGTTGCTTAACAGTAGCTTAGATTGGTCATGCTTGCAGCTAGTTATGAAGTTGCCTATTAACCTGGTATCAGGGCTCATCGATTGTGTGGTTTGCTTTAGAAAGGGCTGCTAGGACTTGTTCCATAGTGATCTTTCTGGGATTAGAGACCAAGGAATGAAGGAGCAGTTATGACGGTGGCTGAGGAAAGGTTCACACTACATTTGCAAGCTAAGACATTAGATATTTCTTTGGGATCAAAATGGATGGCATCAGTCTGAATCTAACCTCATATCTGATACCCTCCTTTATGTAGATTACGATTACACCCTCTCCCTCTCTCTTTCCTGTCATTCCTGAACAACTTGCACCTAGGAAACTCCATGTCCAAATTGTTCTTGTCTCTGACCCATGTTTCTGTTAGAGTAGCTATGTCCACCCTCCCTTTAGGTATCTTCTCGTCTCTGACCCATGTTTCTGTGACAGTAGCAATGTCCACTCTCCATGTCTGTATCCTCTTGTCTCTGACCCATGTTTCTGTGACAGCAGCAGTCCCCCTCCCTTTCTGTATCATCTTGTCTCTGACCCATATTTCTTTTAGACTAGCTATGTCCACCCTCCCTTTAGGCATCTTCTTGTCTCTGACCCATGTTTCTGTGACAGTAGCAATGTCCACTCTCCATGTCTGTATCCTCTTGTCTCTGACCCATGTTTCTGTGACAGTAGCAATGTCCACTCTCCATGTCTGTATCCTGTTGTCTCTGACCCATGTTTCTGTGACAGCAGCAATGTCCACCCTCCCTTTCTGTATCATCTTGTCTCTGACCCATGTTTCTATGACAGTAGCAATGTCCACCCTCCCCCCTTTCTGTATCACCGTTTTCAGCTTCCCATCCTCCTACTAGGACTCGTTGCACTGCAAACACCATTCATTTAATACATAAAGTCACCCTTGTTTGTACCTTTGTATACTCTCCTCATGATCATACATGGCAGAACTCTGACTGCAAGGGAGGATCAGGGAGTACCCTTATCTTTCACTTTCAATTTGCAAGACAGTCGGCATTAATGAAAAAGACTGGCAGAGGCAAACTGTGGACAGTGACAAATCTTCTTTCTTTGCAGAGGCTTGAAGAGGTGAAGAGTCATCATCTAGAAAACTGAGGAGCACATGACATTGCTCACTATAATATGTACTATATTATATACAACCCGAAAGATCCAAGATGATTTGTACTACTGAGATGACTTCTTTAATGAGTTAGTGATGGCAAAATATATCACTCGGAGATGACTTCCAGTTTTTGTGTTCAAAAACTATGCCAATAATTTCTGAATGAGGTATTATGAGGATGGATATCCCTAATACTATCGCTCATGTGAATATTCTTGTGGGTGAGAAGTAGGATGCAGTGGAAGGAAAATGGGTAAAGTTTAAGAAAGGGGCAAAGTGCATGTGGTAACAATAGGGTACTGGACACCATAGCGACTCTCACAGTCTTGCACTCTAGGGCACTTCTTCTACGTTTGTGTGTATGGAGAGGGCAGAAATGTATGTTGGTGTCAGAGTGACCATCTTAAGATGAGATGACATGGGGACCTGTTTCAAATGCAACACAACAACAATGGGTGACAAGATGTGTGTGTGTGCATGTGTGTGTGTGCATGTGTGTGTGTGTGTGTGTGTGTGTGTGTGTGTGTGTGTGTGTGTGTGTGTGTGTGTGTGTGTGTGTGTGTGTGTGTGTGTGTGTGTGTGTGTGTGTGTGTGTGTGTGTGTGTGTGTGTGTGTGTCTATTGTGTGTCTGTTGTGTGTGTGTGTGTGTGTGTGTGTGTGTGTGTGTGTGTGTGTGTGTGTGTGTGTGTGTGTGCGTGCATTTGTGGTAAACCCAGATACAGATGGGGACAAATTCCAAAAGACTTGCTCTCAGTGTAAGTGAACATTTACAGAGAAAGCAGGCTGAGAGCAGGTCTTTTGGAATCTAGCCACCTGTGTAAGCCTATTTATAGAAAGGCCTTACACCAAAGTAAGGTACTTACACTGAGCAACTCTTTTTGAATCTGGCCTGTGGGGTATACCACTTCTAGGCTAAGAATCCTAGCTTCAAACAAGTCTCAAACTACAACTAAAAAGCCATCTGATAAAACATCAGGCCTGTAAGTGTTTCAGAGATGTGGGTTAGAAAGCATCTGTGAGTTAAGAGCCAATTATGTACTCCATCTAATGGTTTAATACTAATTAAGGTCATCATTTTCATTGAAATACTTCATAGACAATTAACCATATGCTAAAATTTGCTCTGTCAGTAATGAAATGCACCTACCTAAAAACTCTTACAGCTCTGCTAATGAGTTAATCAGATATGGTATCAGAAAACAAACAAAAATGGCTCATTTGCTGTCAGTTCACAGCAGTAGAACTTTTTACTCTGACTGTGGAGCCACGGACCTTGATTCATTTAACAGTCCAAGTGTTGAGCATTTATTAGTACAACCAACAAGGAAGTGTACTTTAATCATGTGGTTGATTTTAAAGTAATCAAGCAAGATTTTTGCAGGAGGAAATTATTTTCTAAGTACTCTAAACAAATACCATATTTTAATTTTAATAAAATAAGGTTTGACACGTTGTTCCAGCATTTTTTATGTTTTGTTAATAGATTATCACACAGTTTTTTGAGTTTACACGGGCATACATAAACACACCTGCAAATGTGTATAGAGTTGGAATAGGCAGCTAGCTACCTCAAAACGCACACACACACACACACACACACACACACACACACACACACACACACACACACACACACACACACACACACACACACACACACACACACATACACGCACACACACACACACACGTGCATGGTCCCTATTGAGATTGCAAAAAAGAAAACAGACAATATCAAAAATTGCCCTTTTTTGGGGGGGGTGCTACTTATATATACTCTAACTAAAATATCCCTCCTCTCACACACACACACACACACACACACACACACACACACACACACACAGACACACACACACACACACACACACACACACACACACACACACACACACACACACACACAAAGTGGAGGCAAGGCAATGACCAGAGAGATGCAAGATCTCTGGTCACATTAGAGACCTCTTTGCCAATGAGGACCATCAAACAATGCCAAATTGCCAATGAGGTCAACTTTTAAAATGATTCTCTTTGACAGTTTAGAAATAATGAATGCATGCTTAATAATCTCATTTGAAAATGATAACTTTATACAGCACCAAGGTTAAGGTACAAAGTAAGTAATGGGGCACAGAACATCTGCTCCTGATGCATATGTGCCCTAGTAGAACAGAGAACTCAATGTTGAGCTCCTATAGAGGGAAACTAGCAAAGTCTAGTTCCTTAGCCATAGACAAAACAAGGTATGAATGGTTGCAAAGATAAACAACTAAGCAGGACTGAGACAGAAAAGAGCAGAAATGTTAATGCATTACAAGAACATACTACATGAGACGATTAACGTTAATGCTGTACAAGAACATACTACATGAGACGACTGCTGTACCGGAAATAAGTTGGTGCCATGGGAATAGTCATTGAGCAGATTTCAGAGAAACTATTAACACCAGGGAAGGAATGAAATATGGACACTATTTCATTACATAGTGCTGAGAGGAATGGGATTTTATTTGCTAATCCCACATAACAGTATGCTATATAATTAAATGTATCTGCCAGCCAGAATTAGCAGCAGATCCAAATCCCTTTCTTGTCAGTGAGAAACGTGGAGTACTACAACATGTAAGGAACACAGCATGGTAACCTGGTGCACCCCATATACAGTTATAGGTGTGCCTCAAGATGTATAAACTCATGATAACACTGTACACCCTACTAGGGTATGCCTGAAAGTGTGTAAGCTTTATTTAAGGGTACTTTGATCTGTACTGTGTTTGAAGCAGTTGCACTGATGTCAGGATTTGCTAAGCTTTACAGCATAGGTTTCAACCTCTTAAGAGGCCAATGTGGAACACAGACCCTAACAATGTGTGACAAATGGTCAAAATGTGGAACACCCTATTTTTGCACTGAGTGAAACATGCCTTCACCATGGAGCATGATAGAACATCTTTAAAATTCAATAAGACACTTCTCAGACCTAAATCCCTTATCTGCAATTCCATAACCACACCATAAGTAAATGAAACAGCATTTTACAAAAATAAAAATCAAATTTACTACATTTCCTACACAGACATTACAAGTCACACAAATGAGTTTAGTTAGACCAAGTTAAATAGCATCCTGTCATATGTCAGATGAGTAATGAAGATTACATCACAAGGATGACTGAAATAGTTTCCACTGACACGTATGAAGAGGTAACAAGAAACGAGCTTAACGTAGGCTACTCTAGGATTAGGTCTTATATTTAAGGCATGTTTATTGAAGCAAGAATAGACATTGAATTATATAACTGTCTCACCATGCCGGCCTCAAGGATTCCCATTTTATTCGGAATCCCTAAGGTCCATAAGGACCTACACAATCCTCCTATGTGCCCACTAGTAAACACAAGGAACAGCATTACGTACGCTAGTGCTAAAGTGGTTGACAATACTCTGAAAAAAATATGTCAAAAGTGAAACCCAGATCTCCAAGGATTCGTGGTCCTTCTTGGAGAACATCAACAAAATACCTTTTAGTGAGGAGTATAATTTCCTCACAATTGATGTTAAGGACCTTTACTCTTCTATTCCTCATTTAGAAGCAGTGGAGTGGGTGACCTTTATGATGAGAGTAAAAGGGGCCTCTTGTTCAGAAATCCAACTCATAGGGGAACTATTAGATATAATCCTGTCCCATAACTATGTGACCTTTGATAATAAATATTTTCTTCAGAAGATAGGTGTGGCCATGGGCTCCCCATGTGGAGCTAGTTTAGCTAACCTGGTCATGGCGACTGGGAGAGGGAGTTTGTCATGGCCAACCCTAACATCCAGGAAAAAAAATTATTTTACAAACATTTCCTGGACGATACTTTTATTACTCTAAAGGGAGACAATGAAGTAGCCCAGGAGTTAGTTGAATTCTTTAAATCAACGACTAGGTTTCTTAAATTTACTTTGTGCTTTGTGAAGACAGAATATCCTATCTTGCCATAAACTTGATTAAAGACTGTATCAACAAGTGTTACTTGGCTAAAATATTCCGTAATGAAACTTATTCTAACACTTTCCTTCAGTTCTCCAGTTGCCATCCTTTTTCACAGAGAAAATCTGTGGTTAAGGAGCAACTGGTTAGGGCTGCGCAAATGGTCACTACAGACACAGACTTTAGGGATGAGTGTAACTTCATGAAGGATTTGTTTTTAAAAAGAGGGTACCCTTTGAACTTGATTCTGGATTTGGTGGATGAAGTTCAGTCAAAAAGAGACAGGAGAATTTATTTACCCATACTTAATCAGAATACAGTATTCCAGACAAATACAAGTCGAGTTGTAGAAGGCATAAGTCCTTATAGTTTTATTCAAACATTTAGCTTGGATGGTAAAACAGTGACAGCTATAGTTCAGAAAAACTGGAATTTGTTTATGAACAATGTAGCATTGAGGAACAAACTCCAGGATTACCCTACTATAGTTTATAAACGGGGACCCAATCTAAAACAATTACTGGAGAGGAAACCGAGGGAGGTAAGAAGTTTGTTAGGTATGTCTAAGTGTAACGTGTCAGTATTGTAAACACATGGAGACAGGACACACCTTCGAGGTGAGGCATAGGAAGTACAAAATAGGAGGTAAATTCAACTGTCAGAGTAAACAGGTGGTCTAGCTAGCAAGGTGTTCCCACTGTCGGGTCTTCTATATTGGAAAGACCGACAGAAAATTGCGAGAACGAGTGTATGAACACATATACGCTATAGGGAGACGTAAAGGAGAGAACGCCCTTGCGAGACACATAATGGACCACCCATCCCATAGTTTTACCTTTCGAGTTATAGATCAAGTTCCTATGGTTAATAGGGGGGCCCTGAGTCTTTGATTCTGGAATGTTGTGAATTAATTTGACAACTAAGACTAGATGCTTGTCACTACCCAGGCATCAATGAATTGAGTTCCATCATGTGTATTTTGAGACTGAAAAGTTTGAGTAGATAAATAGTAATAATTTTCAAACATACAGTTTCTTTTGCACAATGATGTGAGAGGATGATTTTGCTTCATTAAAGTTTATCATAAATTAATATAATTCATTATATTAATTACAGATATTTATTATTTTTTTATAGTAGAGTTTTTCATATTAAAAATTAGGACTATTGTTTAAACATATACATACACATGATTTTTATGGGTTTACCAATTTTTAGTGTGTCATTTGATTTTTTTTTTGATTTTTTTAGTTTTTAATTTGTGATAAAGTTTGCTATGTCCACAAAGCAACGGGTAAAGTAAATTAGGCACATTGCTTTGTTTCATTCATTTTCTTATTCATTTTATCGATGCTTAAATGTTTTTAAAGTAGGATATATTTATTGAGTGGTTTGCTGTTGCTATCTGGCACTATGAAATTGTAACAAAAAGAATGTACCACTTTAAAAGTTTGTAAAGCTGGGAAGGGGCTTGCGAGTGTTCCACTATGCAGGCAACCTTTCAATGCTTGTGTAGCAATCATGTGACTAGGTAGAGGGAAATTTAAACCCCTGCTTCCTGTGTAGGCTTTTTTCTGAGGAAGCTGATTTATTCAATTCAGTGAAAAGCTTTTTTATGTGCTTAAATTCTATGTTATAGTATATTAAATGCACTTTGGATTTATTCGACTTGTGTATGGTGTTGGTGTACTACTGGTCGGCTTGCCTGAGTGGACTCCATGTGCGTGAGTTTACATATGTCAGATGTAGACTTATTGCCATGGAGCATGGTACTTAAAAAATGCACTTGCAACACACACACACACACACACACACACACACACACACACACACACACACACACACACACACACACACACACACACACACATACACACACACACCAATACTACCTGCATTTTACATACACCAGTTTAGATGTGTTCTACCCCTGTCCTACTGCCAGTTCTGGGCCTGGCAAAGGTGCCTAAAAAGGGTACTTAAAACCAGGGCCCTCTGTACTTTAAAACCAGGGCCCTCTGTACTTTTACAAGAATGTGCTATTCAAGACATCATGCTTTAGAACAGTTATGACCAAAGAATGCACAATCAAGTTACACTCTAAAGTTCTACCAGAAAACAAAACCGAATACTTTAAATCATCTCATTACTATAAATAACTCACTTCTGACATCCATTCTGACATACAACTCAACCTCTTAGTGCAAGAAATCTGGACAAAGCCCTGCCCAACGTACTAGGGGGACAAGCAGCACAAAAAAAGAGACTCTTTAAATATTGCTCTGATAAACTTACAAATGATGCTCTCATAATCTCTTGGCATACAGTTTCTGCAAAAAATTGGCTTTTACTCTCAAAACTGTACTAGGGGGCAAGCACAAACAGACACTAAATATTGTTCTTATAAACTTAGAAAGTTGCTAGAATAACAGGACCTAACTTGGCATACAGTTAATGCAAAAAAAAAAAAAAATAGCAATTATTTTCAAAGATGTCCGAGGAGGACAAGCAGAGACACTTTAAATATTGCTCTAATAAATGTAGAAAGTTGCTAGAATAACAAGGACCTGACTTGGCATACAGTTTCTCTAAAATGGCACACAGACACTTTAAATATTGCTGTTATAAACTTACAAAGTTGATAGAACAGGACCTAACTTGGCATACAGTTTCGCTAAAACATGTCAATTACATTTACAGATGCACTAGTGGGACAAGCAGCACAAACACAGAGACACTTTAAATATTCCTCTTATAAAGCTCAGAAAGTTGCTTAATTAACAGTATCAGATGTACTAGGGGGACAAGCATCCCACAGATACTAAATATTGCTCTTATAAACTTAGAAAATTGCTACAATAACAGGATCTGTGCTAGCATACCAGTTTTAAGGATAGGGAAATACTTGCCTTACCATTAACCTTAACCATTAACATTAACCTTAACCATTGCAGCCAAAACAGTCACTTAACTCTACCTATATAAACAGCACCAGCAGCTTAATACAATCCACGGCACAAACGATAATCCAGCAGGCAGCAAAATACACATCAGCCTTCTGACCAGTCTCACTCCACCAAAGCAGCAGCAAGCACGTTCCCTGAACCTGAAGTCCGTTCAGCTCACTAACTCCTCTCCTAGCAAGCTGGCTTCCAAGTCCCGAAATCTTCACCACAGCCACTCCTTCCTTTTCCCCAATGCCGAAGTTCCCAGTCTTCAGATTTCTTCCTTCCAAGTTGTTGTTGTAAGCAACTTGCAAAAAGTAAAATCGCTGATTTCTGGAAGCCATTATTTTGGCATGAAAAGGCATCCCAGAACGCGATTGGCCTGTATTGGGGAGCTCTCATTGGTTCCTATCCCCCTGAGAAGCTTACTTGAATGGCTCATAGACCGCATTCACGACTGGCTGTAAATGCAGTCTACGAGCCAGTCAAAAACTGCAGAGCACAGCCAACGCTGTGTAATGTGGAAGTGCAGCACAGTTATGCATTGGGTTGTATACCACAATGCCGATTGGCAGTAATTGTGGTATACAAACTAACCAGAATTTGTGTAGCGGAGCCACAGCTGTTCAATGGGGAACAGTGGAACAGTGATTTCACTCATCATTAAATGCAGAGCGTTCCACATAATCCGGAGCACTTGGATGCTCAGCTTTACAGGCTTGCTACAAAATGTGCTGTTTTTTTTTCTTTGCCATGTTGTTATTTTTTTCTGTCAGAAATTAACAATTCACAAAAAGGACAAGTATTGTTTCATGATTTTAAAAGTATTGCTTTTCTCTGAATTGCCATGCCCTGGATATTTGAATAATGAAGTCATAGTGGGAGAGGGAGAGAGGGAATGTGGAACCTGATGCCCTGCAGAAACCTTTATTTGAATTTCAGTAGTTTCTGTTTATGTGAACAGACTGCCTCTTTTGAGTACTGCTGTAAATAGCATTTATGAACGCAAACTGTTTCAGGGATTATGTACAAGGCAGTGGGTTCTAAGCAGTGGCTTATTAAAGTGATATAGTAAACCCAAACTTTGTACACAGGCAGATAAATGTCATTGTCAATTATTTCTAAGAATAAAAAGGACATTATTTTTGTCTTAGAAGTATTGAAAAATAGCTCAGAATCCAATAGTCAGGCTTGAATCTTGACAAAATTACATTAAAGATTTTCGATACTTTTGTCAATGTGATAAAAAGCAAACAATGCACTGAAATTATCTGCATACTGAATTAAGCTAGTAGAGTGATAATCAATAATAGAATACCAATATCTGATCTTTTAAATGATACAATATGGAATTGAGAGAGGATTACAGGTATAAGGAATGCACCTAATGATGTGTGTTCTTATTCATCAAATAATTGAAACACAAAAACAGAGATAAATCCAAGAGGCAGGATTAAACATGTCCATGAAGTAGAATGGAGTGACTGACTGAATCAAATGTTTTTGACTAGCGTATAAGTAAAACACCAATGTTCCTATGATCCTGTACTGTTCTAAGTTGGGATGAGAACACAGAAACAGTGAAAGTAAGAGGAACTACTGCAGGCCTATGACCTGGAAGAAAGCCAAGATAAGATGTTAAAAGAATATTATGATAAGTTAAACACGTTGAAGCATTTTGCAAATGTTGCTTTGCTGTGACCAAGGTAGAACAGAGTTCTGTAGACAGCATCTCTCTCTGAACTATCCAATAATAAAAACAAAGACCAGTGGACAGACGTATCCACAACAGTTTTTTATCAATAACCTGGGGAGATTAAGCACTTTTGTCCTACTTGGACTTCATCAGAGTAAATTTGCATCAGGGTTGCAATGCATATATATAATTCCTAATAAACACATGATACAATAAACTAGTAAAATCAATTAACTAATCGACTCCTCTTAAATAAATATATAAACACATACCAGCTCCAGAGTAAGACTACCCAGTATAAAGTGTAAACCATTTTTTACATCTAATAAAGTTCGATGAAAAGTCTGTTGTTTAAAAACACTTAATAAGTAAAAATATCAAATGGCAAATGCTACTTTAAGTTTGAGTACACTAGTAATACAGACCATTTCATGTAAGCCAGGATAAGAAGTGGAAATACATCTGAGTTGCCACTTAAGTTCCTGGTACTGTAAAAAATCATCTACAAGCCTTCCCCTGTTGCTATGATTGGGATATGCTTTTATAGGTTTATACAAGGCATTCCTTTTATCATTTTTATTAATGTCATAATGATGCCATACGTGTAAAAGGAGAAACTGGTCCCTTCTAGTATATACCCACACTGTGAACAATGCCCACATTTCATCATTTTACCATTCCCCTTACGAAAATAGTTCTGTTCAAGTAAAGATTTAAAACAAGAAGCTTTTTTTTATACAATTGTATTTCACTCCTGTCAGTTTAGTACATTCCAGGTCAGTCACAAACAAGCTCCAATTCTTAAAAACTACTGAACTGATGCTAAAATAAATCAGTGTTAGAAGGAAGAATAGCTGCTTTTTCAAATTCATTTTGACCTATCTGCCCTTCTCTAATTCCTACTGCCTGGCCTCCATTGGCAATTTCAAGCAATGGTGTAAAGTGACCATATTTTCTCTTCCATGTAACTTCATTAAGAATGTTGTTAAGAAAAGGTTCAGGATAGCCCCTGCTAATGAGCATGCTCATTAATTTGTCACATTCAACCAGAAAAGTACAGTTTTTGGACACCATTTGGGCATGTCTAACACATTGTCCCTTGACCAGGAACTTTTTTTGGTGAACAGCATGTGAACTGTCAAAATGAAATAACACATTTTAATACATAGGTTTATTATAAATAGTAGATTCAAACTCAACTGACTTTTTGTTCTTAAGAATAGAGACATCTAGGTAATTTACCTTTTCAGGCTGTACATCCACAGTAAATTTGAAAATATGTAGTAGAGTGTAATTATTGGAAAAATAAATCTAACTTTCCCTAGTGTCTACCCAAAATATAATAATATCATCTAGATAGTGACCATACAAAGACCATCAGTTTTTAAATTCTGATGTAAAAACAAAATTATTTTCCCAGTGGGCAAGTACAATGTTGGCAACAACAGGGGCACAAAGTGCCCCCATTGCTACACCACTGGTCTGTCTAAACAACTGGCTTTCAAATGTGATGGAATTTTTTCAAGGGCTATTTCCATAAATGTCCTAAGCATGAGGACCCTAGTGTGATCAGGTTCTGAATTGAAACATAAGTATTCATAGAACCATTCCATCCTTTCATAATGGCGGATCACAGGAAAAAGGTCTCGGACATCAATGGCAACAAATATTAAATCATCCATGTATAAATCATTGGACACTTTTGATAAAAAAAAAAATCCCAGGAGTTCTTGAGCAAAAATTTGTTGCTGCTTAGGATACCCTTAGTTTTGAGATCTATATACTTAACAAGAGGAAAGGTTTTAGATGCTTTTGCATCCCCAGTGGGACATAACTGTGGCTCATTCAAGCTCTTGTGTAGTGGAAATCTTAGGGTGTGGGATCTTAAGAAAGATCAGCTTGGATATTGTAATTTGTTCATTAATGAACAAGTCTTCTAATAAAAGATCGATCTTTCGGTAAGTTACATTCATAAAGCTGACTGATGTTTCCTCATATGTATTGGTAAGTAGCAATATCAACATTTCATGTAATTAGGCATCCTTACTCATAACAACTAGGGTCCCACACTTGTCAGGCTTCATCATTCAAACCTGACCGCTGTTTGCAATTTTAACAGTTCCTGCTTTTCAGAGCTTAGGTTGGGGCTAGAGTAGCTGCTACTAGAGTCAGTGAATATTTTTTCTAATGTCATACTCGCATGTTTTTTCAAATGTGGATATAATGGGATTCAACATTCAAATTGTGTTTGTTCATAGCTACAATTATTGTTTTTAAAGTAAAAATCAAAGTTGAACTTCCTTATAAATAACTTTAGATTACCAAGAATTTCATCAGTCCTGTCCTTTCTGGCTAAATGTTAATCCTTTTTTCAAATAAGTCTGCCCATGAACTCATAACTTCCACATTACTAAAGTTGTAAATTTTAAAATCACTTAAACCGTTTAACACAATGTTATAACACTCTACCAATGGTTCCTCCAAGATTTGCCTCTCCCACTGCATTTCTGATGGAAAACTTCTGCTGAACACCCTGTCTGAGTGACATAAGTAGTCTCCTTTTACTTGTGGCTGTAGGATAACTAAAGCTCACATCCATGCTGGAAAAAAAAGTTCAAGTTACTCATGGTGTAGGGCTGAGTCTTTAATGAGTCCAGTTGGATACTTTTAAGTCTGTAATCCTTTTGGGATCCATTCGACCCTAACACATTCCCTCAGGTAGTTATTATCCAGCTGCAATTTTCTGTATTTCAAAATCAAACCATGAAGTGATTTTAATTGTTTGTCTACTGTTCCTAATTTTTCATCTCAGCCCCGAGTTGAAAACCACCCTTTGTTAACTTTCCCAAGCCATTCATGCAGAGAAAAATTTGGTTGATTGGTTGTGAACTGTGGTAGGCATGTTCCCACTCAGTTCCCATTGGTGGTGTTGAAATGAGGACCTTCGTTCCTCTGAGCTGGTGTAATACCCATACAGGACAATTTCTGAGCAAAAACAAAAAAATCATTTAGGTTGCTAAATCCATTGTTTCTGCCATTTCCCTGACCATTACTTACAGCCGCAACCTGTTGGGATAATTGCTGAACCAAAAGTGTCAGGTTGCCAAGTGAAGTGGCTAGCTCTTCGTATTTATGCTGTGGAGAGTGGTCCGAACCCATAGCGCCTTCCATCACTGAAAACACATTAAAAACAATACAGACCGATCCAACCAATAATAAAAATGAAGAAGTAATGGACAGATGGATATGCAATAGTTTATTATCAATAACCTGGGGAGATTAAGCACTTTCATCCTACTTGGACTTCATCAGAATAAATTCTCATTAGGGTTACAATGCATATATACAATTCCTAATAAACATGTGATACAATAAACTAGTAAAATCAATTAACTAATCAACCCTTTTTAAAAAAATGTACAAGCACATACCAGCTCAACAGAAAGGCTACCCAGTATAAAGTGTAAACCATTTTAAACCATTATAACATTTTTAATGGAATGAAAATAAATTAAAGATTTCAAAAATATACAAGATGTACAAGAAGACAATACAATGATTGTTAATAAATTTTCTTTAACTATTTTCTTTATTTGCTGTGACACCTTCTCCAGCTTAGATGAATAAATAATTAACAGAATTTGATCTGTATGTCAAAAATTGTTCCTTTGTGTTTTAGAACATGCTAAGAGTGTGAAATGTACAATCACCTCATGTTTACTTAAAGCTGTTTAGTAATTCCTTATCCTGAAAAAAACACTGCAATAGTGGTATGCAGACGTGACCTGATAAAGGTTGTACAGCACCTAGGTTCATCCTCACAACAACTTAAAGCAATATGAAGATATGTAATGTTTTTACTCTTTCTGCTTTGGCTCTGTTTTGTGTGCCTCAGCCTGCAGATTTTAGCCTTGCAGTCTGTTCATCTGAGGATTAGTACAGAAACATGCCTGCCTGCCCATGCTCTGTATTGATCTCTGTTGTTCTACAAGCAAGCAGTTTGCTATAGTTTAAAGACTTTTTTTTTGTTCTTTGGTCAGGACTAAAATACAAATGTTAGAACCCAATCCATATGTGGGAAATGCAAAATCAGACTTGTTTGAACCAAAATGAGGCTGCTTTGTTAACTCACTTCTTAAGACAGTTATGTACATGTACTTCATCATACCTTTGGACTTATGTTGCAGCTAATTTGTGTTCCTACATTTTTCAGCAGGAGTTATTCAGTGTTTGAGCCTAAGGTCTTTCCCAAATTTTGGAGACAGTGTGCTCTCTTTTGGACATCCCAGTCCAATCAATTAATCAGTGGTACAACACCCTGCATTGGTCGCAAACATGGCTGTCCCACTTTTCATAATTTACAAGTAGATAAAAAGGGAGTTGTAATCTGGTGCCCCACAACATCTGTAACTAATGGAAAGGTTGCTACTGGCAAGCAACTTTACATTTCAGTGTTTCATCTACCAATTCAGTGCCCACTGCCCTTGAAGAATTAATCGCCTATGTTACATTAAAACAAAAACTGGTAACTTGTAATACTGTGATCAGGAATGACTGACAAGCTGAAAACAAGTTCATAGTTATTAGGCATCTCATACAAAGGAGGACAGATACAGAAGTACAGAACCCCCAACCCCCCTTAAAATGCACCAAATAATCAGCAATTGAAAGGGCACTGCAATATCACCCCTCCATAGTGGTCTACTTCTAATGATTGAAAGACCACTTACTCAAAACTGAATTTACCAAGATGACAACACCAAACTGTTAATTTACCGAACAATCACACTACCGAATATTTTAACAGGGAATGTATACACTTGGCCAACATGGGAAAATTTGCCTTTTTCCCCACTGTGGTGCAATCCTGGATTTGGTTTATTTAGTTAGAGGGTGTGGGGGATGTATCCCCCCACCTGGGTAGGTCTGACATACTGCAATGTGTATCTTCATTCAATGTTGGCCAAGTGCATACGTTCCCTGTTAAAAAAATTGGTAGTGTGATCATTCACTAAATTAACAGTTTGGAATTGTCATCTCAATAAATTCAGTTTTGGCCAAGTGGTCTTTCGATCATTAGAAGTAGACCCCTCCATATACATGGTGTGGGAGTAGAATCCACAGCCTTCTGCTCCAAAGGCAATTATGCTACTCATACTGCTATCAAATTCTACATCACAAACAGTGACTGCCATTTGCTTAAAAAAATCTTAGCTGCACATTGAAAACACACTTAGCACAATTCCATGAAAATGCACTGAAACTCATAATCCCTTGAAAAAGTACCAAAACTTATAATTCCCTGAAAATGTACTGAAATTCAAACTCACAAGTCCTACAACAGTCTGGTAGTTAGTGTACAGGATTCAGGCTCTTGTCTCCACAGAAGTTCATCGGGCTATTTCTGCAACAAAGTTACATGTCAAGCCTGATCATGTTAATTGACTAACCTGCCCCCCCCCACACACACACACACACACACACACACACACACACACACACACACACACACACACACACACACACACACACCTACCTTCTCTTTGCTCTCACAGAACACACACACACACACACACACACACACAAACACACCTTCTCTATACACACACACACACACACACACACACACACACACACACACACACACACACACACACACACACACACACACATGTACTTCATCTATCATATGAACAGAACAGCTAGTTTAAATTACATACACACATACAGATACATATATGCATATACACACGTTACCTCATATACAGAAACAGATGGAACCACTAGTTTAAATTAGATACACACACACACACACACACACACACACACACACACACACACACACACACACACACCTACCTTCTCTATAAACAGAACATGTAGTTGCAATTCCGCGTGTGAGTGCGGAATGTGTTTACATCCATTTTGGCATCCATGCAACACACTCGTGGTTGTCCTTAAAGGTGGAGATGCCACCACCACAGTGTCAATAATTATTTATTTATTTGTTTGTTTGTTTGTTTATTTATTTTATTATGTTGAAACCTCCTGGTCAGAGTGCCCCCCCCAGCCAGGAGGACATAGGCGACTGCCTATGTCGCCCAGTGCTGGATCCGGCTCTGTTGTGGGGTCTGGAGATGTTATTTCTGAATCTAAACATCTGTGTCAGTGTTGGGTCTCTTGATGTTATGTCTGAATTTAGACATCTATGTCAATATGTGGTCTAGTGATGTCTAGTGATGTTAACATCTGAACTTGACATCTGTGTAAATGTGGGGTTTAGTGATGTTACATCTGAATTTAGACATCTGTGTCAGTGTGGGGTCTAGTGATGTTTCATCTGAATTTAGACATCTGTGTCAGTGTGGGTCTAGTGATCTTATGTCTGAATTTAGACTTCTGTATCAGTGTGGGGTCTAGTGATGTTACATCTGAATTTAGACATCTGCATCAGTGTGGGGTCTAGTGATGTTACATCTGAATTTAGACATCTGCATCAGTGTGGGGTCTAGTGATGTTACATCTGAATTTAGACATCCATGTCAGTGTGAGGTCTAGTGATTTTAAGTCTGAATTTAGACATCTCAGTCAGTGCGGGATCTAGTGATGTTAATTCTGAATTTAGACATCTGTGTCACTCTGGGGTCTAGTGATGTTACAGCTGAATTTAGATAGCTCTTGAAAGTATTTTTCAGACGTGTATCCATTTGAAATCCTTGAATTCAGAATTACCGATTGCAGGGATTTTTCAAGATTTTGAAAGATTAGTTTACAGGTTTGTGACCAGATTGAACCAGAAATGAACAAGTTTGTGGGATGTTGTATGTAGTGGTCATATTAGTTAGAACCAGGACAAGAATATTTCTGTCCAAGAGTTGGTTTATTAACTATTTCAGGAATTTGTTTATTTATTTAGTCTACAAAGTTCTGGAGTAACTTGATTTTAGAGGCATAGGTGCTCCAAGTTTATTGCAGGAAGTTGAAATCTTGCATTATAAAGGAGTTTTTTTTGACAGCAGGAAATTCCTTAGGTACATTTAAGAATCATTCATGGTCATCAGGGGACACATAGGGTGTCCTGCAGTAGGCTATGAGTGACAGCTTATCTTGGTCAGGGAAAGCTGAGGTTGAATGAGCTCATTTTGTGGTTTGCTAAGCTATCTAGAAGTGATGTGGTCCTTGAAAACTATGGCAACATCATCTCTGTACCCATCAAGCTTGAATGCAGGCAAGGCACAAAAAACAAATATGGATGGAGGGCTATCTTTACATTGAATCCAGGTTCAAGTAACTATACAAACCTGCATGTTTTCAAGTTGCAGAAGAGCCTTAAGATGAGGAGAATTGTTGTCAAGACTTCTGGCCTTGAGACAATCCAACTTGATGTGGTCCACTTAAAAAAAGCACTATGGGGAAAGCAAGGACTTTATTCTCCTTGGTGAAGCCAAAGAACCAGATGTGCAAGACTTCTTTAGCAAAACAAGTGGAACTGCCAATCATTTTGTCCTGTGTTGACACATACTGCCCACTCCCCAGGCGACACCTACTAGTAAGCCAGCTGTTGAAACCAATCATTTTTTGTTTGTATTTGTATATTATTTTAGGTGAAAGAGGGATTCTACTCAAGGCCAGCATCTTACCAGCACTGGACATGTGCAATGATGACATCCAACTAGTCACTTTGTGTGTCTGTTAGGGTTATTGCCTCAAGTTATTCACACTCCAATGGACTACCACTAGGTCATAATCAAATATGCCTAGTGAGAGAGACTTCAGAAACATTAGGACATCATGGATCCCAGTATAGAAAGGCAAGCAACTGCAACTCTTTGTATAGTTTTGTAAATGTGGAATCAGCATGGCTGACAAATGAGCAACCCACTACTGAAGCATTACTGTTTTTACCTGATGAATTTGAGGTAATAGATGGCTTCTGGCCTTTCTCCTGGTCATCTTTTACTCTGTATGAACATGGTGCTGCAGTGGTGGACATCTTCTGAGACTCGGTCTTCTTATTCCTAGGAGACTTTGGAAGTGACTTTTTTACAGCCTCATAATAAGTCAGTTTATTGTGGTTATGAAAACAAGTGGGCGACATATGACTCAGACAAGGTGAGAAAACAGAGTTCTGCTTCTCCTACTATACAGAAATAGACTTGGCAGAGTGGTATCCCCTTCCCCAAATTACCCCTCCAGCACACACACAAACACACACACACACACACACACACACACACACACACACACACACACACACACACACACACACAGCTTGAACATACAGATAGCTGTGAGCTCTGCATTGACATACTCAAATAAAAACATACATAAAAGGAGCACTTAACTACATAGTGCAATAAATTATTCTAATTTAGAAATGAAACATTTCCATCTATCCTGTATTGCATTCATCAATGTAGATTTTTCAAAAGCAGCAACATGAGGAAAGGTAAGCAGAGAGAGAAACCAGAGCTCTTAGTACAAAAGAAAAATATTAATTACGTGCACTTACACTGTAGGTTCCCTGCAAAGTAAAAGTCAATAAACTGATTTTTACAATTATAGCAGTAAAGTGTTCAGCATGTTCTAAGAGCATGGCTTTTTGGATATTCTGCAGTATTATTAAGTCCATTGTAAGTACTGAATGAATAAATCACATTGGTGTTATGATTTAACAGGAAAACAGTATGACTTTTATGCACTGCATAATATTTATGAAGCAATGGCTAGCAAAGTGGCTGGGCAAAATAATTCAGATAATGCAATATGACTACTAAAACAAGGTAAAGTACAGACAGCAACTGAAGTGAAAAGCAATAACTAAAGCTTTTGGCTGAGTCCCATAACTGAATATGTCAAGTATGCATGTGTGGTTACATCTACCTAATTCCCACATCCTGGTAGGCGTGCACACACACACACACACACACACACACACACACACACACACACACACACACACACACACACACGTATGCACATGCAAAAAGGCAGTGGCAACAGCAGGGCTGACATTTTACTTTTTCTCTGTGAGAATTGTGGCACTGACGCAACACATTACATCTAGCTTTGCAAAGTATCACATGTAAGCTGTAATGTGATGGGATATACAATTTTAGGGGATTTCACTGAAACCAAAAGAAAATAACAATTGCTTTTTATGGAAGTTTTCAATTACAATGAGATTATCACCCCCATCCTTACCCCATTAAAGTGATATTTTAATATTTAATAACTTGCTCAGTTTTACAGCCTAAAACAAGCACACACACATGCATACAAGCAGACATGATCAACACACAAACATAGACATACATGTATACATGCACAGAGGTGTGCACATGCACACACACGCTTTCACACACTTACACAGAAGAACATATGCAGATACACGACTGCACATACACACATACACACACACACACACACACACACACACACACACACACGCACACACACACACACACACACACACACACACACACACACACACACACACACACACACACAGGCATACATGCATGCAGACACAATCACACACACATAGACATACATGTATACATGCACAGAGGTGTGTGCATGCACACACACACATACTTTCACAGACTTACACAGAAGAACATTTGCAGATACAAGTACTTGCACATATACATGCTCGCACTCACACACACACACACACACACACACACACACACACACACACACACACACACACACTATGCATGTAAAGACACACACATACACACACTCACGTATGTATGTACATACAGAACTAGATGCTGTGCACACGCATACCTCTCAACTGTCCCTCTTTTTCAGGGACCCTGATTTTGGTTCAAAATTTAACTCTCTCCTTCCCAATCCCACCTAAAACTGGCAATGTTTGTAGAAAAAGTGAAGGATTACTCTTAATAAATAATGGCAATAAGTAGATTTACAGATTTTTTTACTTAAAAAAACGTTTGTTACCTGACATTTTCTTATTCTGTCAATGTCTCAGGTAAGAGTACTAATAATTTAAGTGCTCCTGATTGTCTCTGATTATTTCTGGAGTTGTCCCCAACTCTGCAGGTAAGCAGTTGAGAACTAAGAAAATCATGCGCACACATGCACACAAACACACGCAGATTTAAAGATAAAAGAAGTGGTTGAAGAACAGAACAGGTGTATTAAGACTTCTTTATCTTTAATCTAAGTGCTATGTTTCTTCTTAAGCATTGATGTTTTAAGACTATGTGTCTGTTGTGGATTATTCCTGAAATCAAACCCATACTTAGATATTGATAACTTACTGGGCAATTAAATCAGAATAGCCTATCCTCAGACAAATATCTAACTAAGAATCTTATGTCTCACCTCTCTGAAGAAATATTATGTCCTGCCTCTTCAGAAACAAGGCAACATCACTGAACTCTCCAACTACAGGCCCATAGTAATACTTTCGCCTTATCTAAAATCCAGGAGAAATGCATCCACACTGAATTAATTAAACATATCCTTGAGAAAAGTCTTTTTTCTCCTACCCAGCACAGTTTCAGACATTTTCAGGCCAAACCACAACACTAACACTGCATTACTCAACTTCATACACACCATCAGTCAAAAATTCAACACAAACAATATTATATCCACACTATTTTTAGACTTATCAAAAGCCTTTGTTACAGTCTCCCATAACAAGCTACTGTTTCATCTAGCATACTTAGGCCTATCCTACCCCATCTTCTTCTGATTCCAAAACTATCTGTTAGATCACAAGCTAACTGTCAATTAAACTACTACACCTTCATACTAGTATCTGTCACTTAACCCCAAGTAACAATAGTTGGGCACTGTTGTTCAACATATTTATTGACAATTTGCACACTGATATTAAATATGCCATCATAATCCAATATTTTATTGTTGCACTCTGAAATATTCAGCCCAGAATCCTAATCTGCTTCAACATCTCACTCAGGAGTCCTTCACCTCCTTTACTTCATCAAAATGTGGTTGACCAAACGAAACATCATTCTGAATCTAAAAGAAAACAAAACTACTCCTTTTCGCCCCTAAGCCCAATACTGATTGCAAAACAAACATCAAAATCACTTCCTCCAACAATACAATAATTGAAGTAGTCTGCACCACTAAACTAATAGGTGTCACTATTGAAGATAACTAGAAATTTGACCTGTATGTTCAACAAGCTATCCAAAAAAATGACTTGCATATTCAACAAGCTATCAAAATAAAAACTTCAGTAGCTAGTCTCTTATACAGAGATAAACACTAGCCCAGCAAAAGTGGCAGGACAGCCCTTTACCTTCTGCCATCCTCTTCCCACACTCCTATATGTCTCACCAATTCTCACCAGTCTCCAGGCCACACAGAAGAGCCAACGTGAGCAGTCCTATAATAATATGGCCAAATGTGCTTCCAATAAAGCTGACTCTTCTCATCATTGTGTTGCCCTTAAGCACCACAACAGGCTACAGCTACACAACTACCTCACTCTCTCATCTACAAGTAGCACACAGTGTAATGCATTACCCCAAAAAGTGCCCTTGGCTCTTTGCTATAAAGATACACCCCCAAATGGCAACTCCATTAGAATGATAAATATCTCCTCATGGTTCAAAAGTCCAACAACATAACAAGAGATTCTCTGTATTCCAGCCTTGACTCCAAGGCCAGAACTGCATCCCACTCCCTTTAGACACACTAAAAACCTATACTTTTTCAAAACTAAACTAAAATAATTCCTCCTTAACTTTTGACTATGTCTCTGTTACACACAAGGATTTGATTAAAAAAATACAGCCATATCATGCTGTATTGCCCTATAGTTTTTTTTTAATCTTACTCCTTTCTGTACCAAATTAAACTGTAAACTATTACTAATCCTAGATTTCTAGTTCCATGTCTATCCCACTTCTCCACACAACTCTTCAAGCCTACCACCTAGCACTGCCACCATAGCATTCAAATTGTTGTCAACCACCTCAGTACTGAAACTATAGCATTGTTTAACCCCTTTTATTGTACTATCTGCCTGTATTGTGAGTTACTATGAATCATGTTTTTTGTTAGAAGTTGCACATTTTCGTCCTAGGTGCCAGCTGAAAATGGACTAGTTCCAGTAGGAACTGCCTACTTAACAATCACAACAGAACTGACCCTACTAAAAACCCTCAGCTTGTGGTTTGTCTTTTTCATAGTGAACCTTATTGTACATTACATCAGAGTTATTTGCCAAGGATGAGTCCTGCTAGCTTAGCTGAACAAACTTTATTAATGGCGGTAATGTAATTGATGGTGATAACTAAATCTGCAATAGTGTTACAAGAAGATTTATACTAATGTGGTGAGAATAAACCACAATAGGTCTTTTTTCCTGTTTTGAAAATGGATACGGTTACATAAGTCTCACTGAATGCCTGGTTAAAGGAATAGTAATCAAAAATTTGCTGGAATTCCCTTTACACTAATTCATGGGGGGAAGAGCCTACACCAATGGCATAGAGGAATAAAGCCCTGACTTCAGCTCAGCTGGCGCAAGTTCGACTAGCTACTCAGGCACTTGATGTTTCAGGCAGGGATGAACAGCATGCTCATTTGGAGGTGGGGGTGGAACGGTGGTTTTCACCTGGTTCCTGTGATCACTCCAATGACAGGGCCTCACTGGAGTGTAGAGGTTCATCATGCAGTTGTGGGGTCAGGATAGCTGCCCAAGCTGGTAATTGTAGCCATTGTCAATACAAGCAGGACAGCATGCATGTATGGATTGCCTTAGGGAGATATAAGTGTTTTCATCGCCATCAGTGGTGGGAATTAATTTCAAAAGTGAAATATATGCTTTCATTGTGAGGATGCTAGTGAGAGCACAGAGAACTCTCATCATGGCTGCCTGGATGACAGCCCCTCAGAAGCTTGATGGTCAACAGCCATGGGAACAAAAACAATACAAGAAAAAAAAGAAAAAGACATGAGCAGAAACAGGGCAGAGAATAGGTGAATCATCAGCATGCAGGTATAATGTCAGTGCACCACAATATTTATTGATTTGTTTATTTATTTATTGACATTTGATTACCAGGAAAGTCCAATTGGGCAGATGCCCATTTTCAGTGGAGGCCCAGGGAGAAATGTTCCAAAGTATTACCAAAACATTTTAAGAACAATAATTGCATAATCTTCAAAAATAATACAAAAACATCTACAGTTTAAATAATAATGCCTAATTAGACATAACATTAAGACATTGGTTAAGGATAAATACAACCTATACAACAGCCATTTTATATCTATAGAAATGTGGCCAGTTTATATAGAAATTAAAGGTAGATTAGGATAATACAAGCTGGAATTACAATATTAAATGACAGAAAAAAAGTGTTATTATGGGATATTTAGAAAGGGAGTTATGGGTGAGAAATTTATTGAAGAAAGGACAGTAAGAAGGTGTACTATATGAATAGGGACCGGTTCATATTTAGGTATATAGTTTATCCTGAGTTTGAGCAAGAACACAGCCAGATTTTCACTAGGAAGTCTTTCAGAATGGTTTTAAATGACTGGAGGGAGGATACTGACCTGATGGATACAGGTAGTGAGTTCCAGGCCTTCACAACATGGCATGAGCACAGACCATACCCATCATGTTTGACAGGTTTGTGGACAGCGAGGAGTTTTTGGTTACTGGATCGTAATGACTCATTGGGAACATAGTTGTGTAGAATGGTATTTAGTGTTGGACAAGCAGATAGATGCTGGATAACTTTATATGTGGTAAGATGCTGAATATATGCTAGTTGATGAGGTAGTTTTGATTAATGTTGGCTTTTTATTACTACACAGTGGTGGGTTCTGAAAGGAGCATTTGCTGCATATTTAGCCACTTTATTACAGCATTGTTCAAATTTTGATTTTTGTGATTCCTAGAGGTTAGTAAGGATGGGAACACCATAAAGTAGTAAGGGGAGGAAGTAAATAGTGACACGTATAGTTTTAGTTACATTGGTGAGAAAGTTTTTGGCTGTTTTTGGGTAAAATATCCCTAGCTTATGTGATATTTTAATGCAGTTTGTGTATGCAAGTCAAACTTAAGATTATAGTCCACTATTATCCATAATAATTTGCTATGAGAAGTGACTTTGGTGACATAATTATTAAGAGAGAGGATTTTACATTTTATTTTTAATGACAGAGGAATTTTGGAAAGAAAAAAATAAGTAGTTTTTTTTTTTTGGGGGGGGAGGGTGAGCATGAATTGTGAGTTAAAAAGCCATGGTTTGGTAGTTGTTAAAATATCCTGAGTAATATTTTGTAGGAGTGCCATATCGTCAGATGTGCAAGTGTTGGTGGAGTTATCTGTGTAATGTATTAGGGAGGCCTGTTGTGTGGATGTATGGAGGGTGTCTGTGAGAATGTTAAATAGGAGGGGACCAAGGATAGAGCCTTGTGATACACAGGTACTTACTGGGATGTATCTCACCATCCTGTTAATGAAGGCAATTAGTAAAAGTGGGCTGATTACAGAGACCTGCAGGATGCCAAATGGTAGTTGTAGATGGGAATAAATTACATATTCTTTCATGACCGATTGCCTTCTATCTTCAAAATAGCTGCTCAGTCATTAAACCACACTGCTTATTTATCCAGTTTGCTTCAGTCAATCAAGAATAATGTGGAAATGGAGGCAGTGGCCAAGATGGCGAGCAGTTAACAGCACTGTTTTTTTTTTAACTCTGCTTCATTTTAACATATCTGACAGGATTGTTACTAAAAAAACTCAACTAGAATGTTTCAAAACTTGATGGATTTATAGTTGAACATCTGCTGAAAGATTTTATAAAAATAACAATTTTGAAACTCTTTTAATTGCTTTTTCCTGTCAAGAAAACTACAAAGAACTAGCTGTCTCCAAATGAGTCACTCTAAGCCCAGTGCACAGGAGAGTACAATGAAAAAAAACATACAGGCTATACTAAGTAACATCAATGAATTATCTGTAAGGATAAATACATTAGAAAACAAAATGGACAATTTTAAAGAGGAATGTAAAAAACAATTTGAAGTGCTGAGTAAATCTCTTAAACAACACTCATCAGTAATCTGAAGTATAGAAGAAACAATGTCTGATTTTGATGGAAGATTACTTGAAAATGAGAATAACACTGCATTTCTTCTGAAACAAAACAACTTATTCTGGGAAAAAATAGAAGACTTATAGAGAACTAGATGGAATAATATCAGGATTTACAGGATTCCTGAAAAAGAAGAGGGAGACAGTATGATTCAGTTCCTAGCTGCCTAAAACTTTGAACCTGCCTGAAGCCTTTTCCTTTGCATCCAAAGGTAGCATAGATCACTTTCTAACTCAGCTTTAAAAAAAAAAAACAACAACAACAACAAAAACTTTCACCAAGGTCTGTGAATGAAAGATTTTTCTTAAGTCAAAATAATGATTTAGTCTTAAAAGCTGTATGTATTAATTATCCAGTTAAAAATAAGAAATTACTATAAGATTTGGCAATGACTATTCAACATTAGTGATGACAAAGAGAACACCGTGTGTGCCACTTGCTAAAAGCTTAAAGAAAAACAATATTAACACACAAATCTTGTTTCCACTAAAAGTAAAGATTTACCTTCCAGAAGGAAAGAAGATTTTAACACCTTGGAAGATGCAATGGACTTTATACAGGAAAATAAAATCCTAAAAAAAAAAAAAACAGAAGAAGTGGACTGGAATCTATCAACTTCTTAGAAGACAAATGCAACAAGAGATGGTTGCTTAATAAAAAAACAAAAACAGTAAAAAACTAAAGGACAAATGAAAATCAATGTACTTCATGGTTATAAATTCTTATTAATTTAGATAAATGCTTGAATACTTATGAACAGCTGCTAAATATTACTTTTTACAAGATAATTTATTTCTTTCCCTACTTCAAATGGTTACTAGTTCCCTTTTTAACATGTTAGAGTTTGATTCTTTTAGCTATATATGAAAATAAAGCCACTTATTTTCATTTAAAGTCTAAAAGGTTAAACTATTAATTTTATTAAAAGTTTATTATTATGATTAAACTTAGGTTAGGTGGCACACTTTCTGATATCTTTGCATAATTGAGTAATGTACTATTAAATATAATGCAAGTTGCAACAAATGACACTTAACAGGCATGTTAAGTTACATTCTGGGTTCTTAAAATGGTCCAGTAGTGTGCTACTGATAGTATACTTGACATGCAATAGCACACAGGAAAGACATGTTATGTTATAAAGAAAGTATAAAAATATAACCTTTTACACATATAAAAGTTATTATTGTAATGTTATATAATTAGAGTACCATTCACACTTTTATAAGTTAAACCTGCAACACACATAATTGTCATTCTTTTAATGCAAGTTTATATGCTATGTCTCCTTTAAAAAATGACAGTCTGCTTTATATTAAACATCTCATACAAATAGTGCTTACTAAATCATTAAATGTTATTTCTTTTAATACAATAGGCTTTTAGTGGTTAAAATATTTTGACTTTTCTGTTGTTTTATTAGTGGTTTGGAGAGGTTTGGAGGGGGTTGAGGGATTGATGTGTGGTGTGGAGGTGGCTTGGATTCAGTTGCAAGCATTTTTATGTGAATTGTAACTGATGGACTGTTCATTTTCAAGCCCTTATCTTAGAAACCAGCTTGAAACAACTTGGAGTAATGAGCATTTTTGTGATGCTGCAGGAGTTCTAGAAATTCTAAGAACTGTCCAGGTTACTTCTTTTTGTTTAAAAGTAAATAATCATAATATTTTGAATCATATGTTAAGATGTCAAAGACTACAAGTTAGATAATAAGCAAAAGACAATGAATTGCATTCTAAACCCCTATCAGTTATTACATAGTTCTGAATGATTGCTACTGATAGCACACTTGACATGCAATAGCACCCAGAAAAGTTATGCTATGTTTTAAGCAAAGTATACAAAATATAATGTTTTACATATATAAAGGTTATTATTGAAATGTTATCAAATAATTAGAGTAACATAACACTTTTACAAGTTAAACCTGCATCACATATAAAAACAGGTTTTTATGCTATTTCTCCTTTAAAAAAATGACAGTCTGCTTCATATTAAACATCTCATACAAATAATGCTTACTGAATCATTAAATGTTATTTTTTAAAATACAATAGCTTTTCAGTAATTAACATACTTTGAAATGTTTTTTTTTTTTTTGTGGTTTGGAAGGGTTTAAGGGATTGATATATAATGTAGAGGTAGCATGGATTCACTCATGAACTTGTTTGTGAGACATGTAGCTGATAAATTGTTCATTTGCAAGACCATATCATGAGGACCAGCTAGAAGCAGGTTATTTAGAGTCATGAGCACTTTTGTGATGCTGTGAGAGTTCTGAAAATTCAAAGAACTGTCCAGGTTACTTCTTCCTCACTAAAAGTAAGTAATCATAATATTTTCAATCCTATGCTAAGATGTCAAAGAATAAAAGTCAAATAATAAGAAAAATACAGATAATTGCATTCTAAATCACTGCCAGTTATTAGTTTGTGAATGTTTGTGATATACCAAAATGATAGTTATATACTGGCCTATAGAAAGACACTTCAGATAAAAATTTAGGATTGTGTTGCTCTGTTACTGTCTCTTTTTAATGATAACAAAATGTATTATCTTAGAACAATTTATTTTGGAAAGTTTGAATCTTAAAAGGGAAGAGTTTTCAGATGTTTGTTCAGATATTACTAGACATAACATTTAAGGAAAGAAAAGGACTGATTCTAACAGTAGAACTAGATTCAAGAGTATCAAATATTAAAGGGTACATATACATTTTCTATTATATGATATTCTACACTAGGATTATAGCTAATACAAACAGAAATAGAAAGAGATCAGAATAAGTATATGTGTGCATATATATATATATATATATATATATATATATATATATATATATATGTGTGTGTGTGTGTGTGTGTGTGTGCATGTATATAGTTAAAGAATATAAATATGCCTATAAGAGTGGGAGGCTGGCATAGTAGTTAAGGTATTTATCTTATAGGCACAAAGTGCAGGGTTTGATTCTCACATGGGGTAATTGTCTGGGCTTGTAATAGCCCACAAGGGCAGTCAGCCTGGTTCTAATTTATGAACTTATGATCCTATGAACAACTTTATACACAGTAAATAAAATATAAAAAATATAAATTGCCTAACCTATAAATTAATAAATATGAAAATAACAACTGACTTCCTCCCTGTAGTAGACCAGGGAGATAATAAGAGGTACAGGGAAAGATGACTGTAGAGATATTCAGTTTGATCAACTTATAATAAAGATTCTGACACATGTTTAACTTTTCTTATTTATAATAACTCACTGACAAGCTTTTTTAAGATGATGCATACTAAAAATATGAGACACATTAATATGAATCAGAGGCATGAGCTAAGCTTTGTTCATTTAATGGAGAGTTTGAGAAGTAGTTTGCTCATCTTTTTCAACAAACTAGGAATACATTATTCCATGGTTGAATGATTTAGGGTTATATCATTAGGTCATTTTTAATTTGCTTCAAAGGTTTTGTCTATAGCTGAAGATTTCATATTGTTAAAAATAAGTTTTATAAATGTGATTTCAATCTGCCTATCTTTTTTTTCTCTCTTATATAAATGTCTGATTTTAAATGCATCTCTGTTAATATTAATGGATTGAATAATCCAGTAAAGAGGGGGAGTCTGTTCAAATACTTGCAATTACATAAATCTAAAACAGTATTAGTGTAGGAAACTCATTTACTTAATAAAAATGCAAATAAACTTTCATTAAATAATTATTTTGTTTGAGCAGGTTGTAGTTTTCAAGCTGAAAAAAAGACACCCTCATTTTATCAAGGAATTCACCAGTAATGCCTAAAGTAAAAGATACCTATGTTGATAAAAATTGTGTGTTAAGCATTGTCATAACTTAGTCAAACAGAAAACTATATCTTCTTCTTCTTTTGTTTTTTTCCCGGTTAGGGGTCACCACAGCGGATCACCTGTCCGCTCATGATTCTTATTGGATTCAAGGAGGTGCAGCTAAAGATGCAAAAATTTACTTAGACACTATAGCCTATTACAGGAAAGGTGAAGTCATAATGGCTAGTGATCATAGGATCATAGGATCATAGGAGGTTACTCGGTTAACAGCCTCAGTGCCCTTACAATCCTAGCCAAGTTTGACCAGTGTTCCCAAGGGTATCTGGTTCAAGTAGACACTAAAATCAGACCTATTACCCCTGTCCAAGAGGGACACAGGTGGAACTCCCAGGGTGAATTTCCAGTTACCCATCCAATTGTCCATAGTACACTTAAATAGGGCTAATGAGTGGCTTTGTTTAACATGAATAGGAAGCTTGTTCCAAAAGTGAGGCAACCTCTGTGAGAGAAATATGTCTTAATATCACATACCAGGTTAAGATCTTTTGAGCAAGTGACCTGCGTGCCATTTTACTTGTGAATGTGCAGCATTTCCATTAAAGCTGTGTCAGTAATTGCTCTATATGCAAGGCACAAGTTGCTTCTGAAAGTAAAGTGACAATAATTTCAGTCTGTCTGCATAAAACAAATCTTGAAGACCCTGAATTTTCTTTGTAAGGAAATGTTTTGGTCTCTCCAATTGCTGCAGGTGTTTGCAAAAGAACATACCAAAGGGAGTGTTGTACTCTTTTATTGGCCTGATGAAGGAAGAGTACAGGGGTCTTATAAACTCTTTTTTTTTCCGGAGGTAATGCCCTTACTTATGAGATGAGAAATATAAAATGCCCTTCTTACCACTGTGGAGATATGGTGATCAAAGTTAAGATCGTTGTCAACCTGTATGCCCAGATCTTTCACCACTGACTGTGTGCTTAGGGTATTGCTATTGATGTGGTAGTTTGCAGGAGCATCACCCTTGCCAAAGGGGATGATAAATGCATTTTTTTGCATTAAATTTAAGACCATGACTTTGGCACCAGTCATTAGTCTGCGTAAGACCTTCTTGCAGGATGTTGACAAAAACTAGGGATTTCAATGATCACTCCCAGTTTGCATACATCAGCAAGATTTTGTCAGCCACGGTCCTTTATTTTAGCCTGTACTTCAGAGAAGAAGATTCCAAACAGTAGGGGTCCCAGAACCCATCCCTGTGGAACACCACCAGCTACAAGTCTGCTGGAGGAGGTGGAGTCCCCTATTTTGACTGTATGAGTTCTATCATTGAGCCAGTTTGCAACCCATCTGACAATATATGAGTTGATGCCCATCTGGGTGAGTTTATCAATGATGCCTGAGTGGGGGATTGCGCTAAAGGCCTTGGTTAAGTCTAGTAGGCTGTATGCACAGTTTTAACCTCATCTAGGGCTTTGGTGACTGTCTCGAAGAAGACCACCAAGTTTAACAGGCATGATCTCCCCTTGACAAAGCCAAACTGGGTGGGGTCAAGCATTTGAAAATTTCCTATATCTTTGTTAATAAGGTCTGTGATGATTCATTCCATGGCCTTGCAGATAAGGCTGGTCAGGCTAATTGGTCTATAGTCCCCAGGACCTGTGGATGCACCATCTTTGTGCAATAGGATGGTGGTAGCTGTTTTCCATTCTGCTGGGATGAAGCCAGTGCTTAGGCTGTGATAGAAAACATGCCCAATGCTGATGCTAATTCCTGTTTTGACCCATGTAGAACACAACTCAGGATGTTGCCTGTTCCCACAGAGGCTGTATTTTTCGCCATGGAGAGGGCATTTAAGACCTGCTCCTTGGAGATAATACATGGGGGACAGGTGTTAGCGATGCTTTGGGAGTATATGTGGTGGGGCCAGGGAAGTCTTATTTGCTTGTTTAAGTTGAGGAGTAAGTGTTTCCAGTTTTAAGACCATTTATTCCTAATCTTAGACAGCAATTTCTTTCTCCTGTTGTATAGCCTATTAATGGCAGTTGTCCAACAAACAGGTTTGTTTTTCCTTGAAGATCTTGCTTTGGTTCAATCAGGTATGGCACAGTCAATACAGATGTACAGGTGCTTGTATAAAGCCTTGGTATAAAACTCAGCATAGGTGTCTGTTCCATCAGTGGGCGGAGGGGCTATGAAGCTATTTATGCTGCCACATAAGAGGTTGTAATTGGCCTTGGAGATTTTTTTTATTCTAGTTGTTGCTAAAGAGCAGGGAATCTTGTGTTATAGTTAATTCCAGCAAGGTTAATTCATGGTCAGATCTCACCAGGAATGGCTACACACTGGGGGTGATGCAGCAGTCCTCCATGTTGATTACCATCAGTTCCAAGATGTTTGAGCCCCTTGTGGGTGTGTCAACCAGCTGGTCTAGGGCACTGGAGTTAATGAAGTCAAGGAACCTCTGGGGAAGTGAGTTAGAACACGTATAATTTAAACAGTCTATGAATGGGTAATTAAAGTCACGCAAAACCTGGGTGTTTGGTTTTATCTTGATTGATTCAAGCAGATTCAAGTAGGCTGAGTGGATGTCCTGATTCATGGTGGGGGTCCTATAGGTGGCAATGACCTGAAGAAGGGTCTTGTCTACATTCAGTTGCACCTGAAGTAATTCAAGGGAATCGTGCTGTTTAACCAATCTAGAGGTATATTTATCTTTAATGAATACTGATACACTACCTTCTTTAGTTCTCACACCTTCAGTTTGTGGTCTGAATGTGTGGAAGGAAATGTAACCTAGTATAGCCGGGGTGCTCTCTGCAGCCTTAAACCAGGTCTAATTAACTGCACAAATGGCAGGATCTTCCAGGGTGAGGACTGCAGCCAGTGAATGCAGTTTCTGGTTTAGACTCCTAGCATTTAGCAGCATAACCATGAGGTTGTTTTTAGAGGCTATTTTTACATCAGAAATTTGGTTCTTGTGACATTGCCTAAAAAGGCACTATGGGGATGGCAAGAACCTTAGCCAGTAAATGACATCCCAGGGATGACAGATGAAGACCATTTCTGGCAAAACATCAAGGTTTGTCAACTATGTCATCCCAAGCTGACAGATACAAGAAACTAAGCCAGTTGTTGAAGTCAATCATTTTTTTGTTTATACTGAGGTATCATCCTAGGCAAAGGTAACATTTTGCTTAAGGCTAGAGACATACCTGCCTGAGACACATAATCAGAGAGCTCAGTCATGTCTCTCTTCATATAGTCTAGTGAAGTACATCTCAAGTCATTCACACCAACATGGACTGTGACTGAGCCATAACAGTGCCTGTTGTTGAGAGACTTGGGTGATGTGGCAGATCTTGGCACCTGACAGCTGAATGTGACCTTTTCATTATCCAAACTGGTGAGAGGGACATCTTTGTGTATCACAACTGAGTCACATATGACTAAGATGTTTGCTTTTCTACTATGCTTTTGCAGCTTGACTGGAGAGACACTGGAGTGTGATATATTATCTGTACTATGTTCTGTAGAGGATGTATTATGTGATGCGTCCTTGTGTTTGTGTTTGGGAGGCCTCCGATGATTAGGTACGCTTCTTGTAAGGATCTCCGCATATGTAGATTTATGTGTTGTTGGCTTGGTAGGTGCAGAAGATGAGGTATGTATGCTGATAACCTGCTTAGTATCAGATGAACTGACTGGTGAGTGCGAGAGCCTGGATTCTAGGTTCTTGATATACATGCATCTCTCACATAATAAATTTGTTTGGACTGGAAGAAGTGAGTTGTTAGTGTACATGAGGTAATTGCTACATTGCCTCAGGATACCCATGTCAACCAGGCTGGCTGGAGAAACATAATGCTAGGTAAGGTGATGTGGTCAGAAAACAGGGAAAGGACAGGAAGGGCCAGGTAAAGTAGAGGATAGGAGAAGTGGACAAAAAATACAAAGGGCTAGTGGGTAGAATCTGTGTTAGTACCGCAGAAGCTTCACTGAATGTATCACCTGTCAGCGAGGGGCAATCACGAGAACTCACCAATGGAGCACCAGCAGAGTACTAAGAGAAAATGTACAGGAAAAAGTGTTTGCATCTATAAGCACCAACGGTGCCCAATGCTGCACTGCAATGCATGATGCACAAACCCGCACAAGTGCGGTGCTTATGTAGCAAACAAGAGCAAGCTGACTTAAACAAATTAACCAATAAAAAAGCTCAAAACTGAGCCCTGTTCCAACAACTTTCAATCAGATGAGTTCTAACTGCACACTCCTGCCACTAGGTTGCAGGAGGACCATCAAAAAAAGATGGCCTGATTTAGTGCTCAAATTATACAAACAGAACTAGATTCAGCAGGTCTGAATCTAGTCTATGCTACAGCAAACAAAGTGCAACAATTTCAGAAAAAAACAGTTTAAATAAGCAGTGATATGGTATAAATAAAGTTCAAAAGTGCAATATACAGTGAACTATTCTACTTAAGTTTTGCAGAGATCAGCAGATGGTTTGGATTTGCTTATGTAGCAATTGAGAGCAAGCTGATTTAAACAAATTAACCAATTAAAAAAACTAATAACTGAGCCCTGTTCCAGCAACCTTCAATCAGATGAGTTCTAAATGCATACTCCTGTCACTAGGGTGCAGGGGAACCCTCTCCAAGGAAAGATGGCCTGGTTTAGTGCTCAAGTTACACAAACATAACTAGATTCAGCAAGTCTGAATCTCGTCTATGCTACAGCAAAGTGCAACAATTTCAGAAAAAAACTGTTCCAATAAGTAGTGATATAGAAAAATGCAGTTCAAAAATGCAATGTATATTGAAAAATTCTACTTTGCAGAGATCAGCAGAAGGCCTGGATTTGCTTATGCAACAAATGAAAGCAAACTGATTTTAATTGTATTTTATCAGAAAAAGATTCCACTGCAAATAGAAAGCTGAGAATCTCATATTCAGCCAAACACTTAACAATAAATCTAATGAATTTAAATGATATATACGAGCTAAGGAAAACAAACTCACTTCAATGTACCCATTATTTATATAGATATGGAACACAAAAAAATATTGATAAAACTTTTGTCTCATGCAATCTGTTATCACGTCAGTAGCTTCATGTCCATTATTGTATCATAATGGTATAATCTTTAATAATATTTTAAAAACTAAAAATTTAATACATCACAGGAGATTGTAAGTGTACATATTAAAAATACAAGGATTCAAGTATTGATATGTTAAAGAGATCACAAATTTCCTAGAAATAAACATGAATGGTGAAGTTTTTGACATTGTCCTGTTGGATTCATTAAATGCTTACTTAAATGGAAGAGTTACAATCTGGTATATTAGGAAAAGAACAGAATGGAACAAATAACTCAATACAGGCCAAAATAGACACACTAAAGTTAAATCTAAAACAAAGTAACATTATCAGTCATTGTAAAACAATATAAGGATCCTACAAAGTGCTTATTATACAGACCGTTACATCGCACATCATCATACAGACCCATTTGAATTTTTAATGTGGACTATAAGATGTTCATGTCCATGTTAGCTAAAATAATTAATCTACATATACCTAAACTAATTAACAATGATCAAACTGGGTTTATTTTAAATAGACAAGTACAGGATAATAAAATAAAAATGCATGCATTAACAGACTATGCAAATAAAACTAAAAAAGAACTTTCTATCATTAGTCTCAACTTAGATAAGACTTTTGAGTCAGTTAATTGATTGTACCTGTTTAAATAGTATATAATTTCTCACCTCAGCTAATTGCAATAATGTCTATGTTATAAAATAACTCCTGTGCTTATATTAAAATAGGATATTTTCTTTCTAATTCTTTAAAATTTCAAAAATGACACAAAACAATGCTGTCCATTATCACCTTTACTTTTTGCATTAGCTATAGAACCCTTTGCTATTAGTATTAGATCCAATAAGAACATTAATGGTATTAAAATAAAAGAAGATTTTGAACTAAAGTTTCAGCTCATTGCTGATGGTATTTTACGAACAATAGGAAATATAGAGAATTCAATAGAATGTATAAATAGTTCTATGAGTCAGTTTGAAAAATCTCAAATTTAAGATTAAACCATAACAAGTGTATTATTAATTAATAAAAAATTAAAGAATCATACAAAAATATTCTAACTGCAATTGGAATAGCAATCAAATGGAATACCTTGGTATAACCATTATGTCTAATAATAAAAAAATGATAAAAACAAGTCATTGATAACATTTTAAGTTTAGTCACAAATTAGAACAAATTCTTCTTTAGGATAATTCTGCCTAAAATATTTTTGTCTTACAATCTTTAGTACTATCTCCACCAAAAAATGATGAAAAACATAAATAATATTCTATTTATATTTTTGGCATCATAATAAACCAATAGTTGCCTTTGACTGGCACAAAAAAGGATGGGATAATGGTGGAATAGGATTCCCTGATATACAACTGTATGCTTCTTCAACAATTGTAAAGGTTATAGCCTTATGGATAAATGTTATGATTCAAAATGGAAACAATACATCAAGAAATATTATTAGCAAATAATAAATATATCACAACCAGTCATAAAGAAATAGCCCCTAATAGTTTTATCTGACTATTAAAATGTTTTTGCATAAATGGACTTACATCTTCTCAAATTCCCTATTTAAATGACATAATTTCCTCTTTCCAGATGTTCACATATTCTAACCATTGTATTAAAGACTTAATATTTTCTATGTTTCCAACTGCATATGTAAATGACTGCTTAGAAACTCATAATGTCAACAAAATGTTAGCATTGAAACAACAAAGTAACTTAATTTATTGGCATCAATTCTTGAACAGTACTGATATATATACTGTTGAAAATTTAAAGTCCAAATACAATTAAGATTGTGAGAATTGGTTAATTTTACAAATATTTAAAGGCTTTGTGAACACAGAGATTAATAAGCTATTTAGAAGCAATGAACAGAGCAGGTAGATCTAGCACTTTCATTCTTTAATGGAAGGACTTCATCAGAAACAAATAGGTAAACCATAAAACTAATCAAAAGATTGCAAGTTTTAACAATAAATAAGGTGCAGTGAATTGTTACAGCAGTCAATGGTATGAGAATTTGGCAGGAATGGGTCAATCGTGGAAGTAGCTAATAGAATGAGAGTTTGACAGTGAAGGGCCAATCACAGCAGTGGTAAATAGAAATGGGCCAACTGTTGGCCAATGTGGGGAGAGGGCTGTGGGCCAGTAGTGGTGGTTGAAAGGAACTGCCAAAATCTGTGAACTAATGAAGGAGCGAATGTGGCTGGCTATCTGTACCATTGTAATGCACATTTCAGATTGAGGTTCTCACTGAGACCCAAGCTGGCATCTACTCCTAACAGTATTTGCCATCTTAGTTTTTCACTTCCAGCAGCATGTTAATGTACCCTACAAAGTGGGGAATTTGTTCAAAGAATAGGAATTTGAAATCTTTGAAATTGCTGCATTTAGTACTGTGCTTGGCAAGAGCATTTTTATTGTCTAGTTTGCAGATTGCACCATTGTATTCTCTAATTTGATCTGACAACTTACCTGAGGTTTCCCCGGTGTAGAAGTGGGAAAAAGTACAGACTGCAACGTACACAACAAACGTAGAGTTGCAGTCAGATGTAGATGGAGATATGGAGAGATGGATAGGGAGGGGGTGGAAAGATGGAGTCCAAACTGCAGGATGGATTTGAATCTGTTGACTCTGGCAGTGCAGATCTCTGCTAAGGCTTTATGCATGAGAGATCTCAGGTAATTTCTGCCCAAGAACATATTGGACATTGAAGCATTTTCCTTGAGGAACTCCTTGTCATCACTGATTAGGAGGGAAAGGCAGATGAACTAACCCCTTACGGCATTGGCTTTCATGAATGTGGGGGGGGGGTGCTAACTAGAAAAATCCAAGTAGTTATTTCTGAAAGTATCCTTGCTGTGAATGCTGAACTTGAAGGACTGCTTCATTGGATTGCATGAGATTTTGATATCCAGGAAATGGACCTTAAGGCCAATCTAGGAAGTGATGAGCATTAGAAAACTTATGCTGTCTGATATGGACGATATGAAAGAGTCCAATTCAGTTCTGGTACTCTGCCAGATGAAAACATATCATCGATGTACCTCCGGTACAACTTAGGTTGTTGGAATCCAGGGAGGTAGATGAGGGACTCCTGTTTCCAAGCACTGAGGATAAGACTGGGATAGGCCAGGGCCATTTCAGACCCCATGGCTATGCCGCAACATTGATAGTAGATCTTTTCATTGAAAAGGAAGCAATTGCTGGTGAAAATTGCTTCTATGAGTCAGCACAGGTTACCAGTTCTCTTTCTGTTGGATGCAGCGTGTTTGGACAGGAAACTGTGCATCATGGCTAATCCCTCTGCATGTGGAATGCTTGTGTACAGGGCTTTGATGTCCAGAGTGACCAGGAGGTGGTCCACTTGAGAGATGCTATATTTATGCATATTTTGGAGAAAGTCTGAGGAATCTTTGAGGTTGAAGGGGTGGTCTGGACTATGGGGTTGAGGGTTGCATCGATGTAGTAAAAAATATTTTCTGTTTTGGTCCATCTGTTGGAGACAATCAGCCTAAAGGGGGAATTTTTGTGGTCTTTGTGGACCTTGGGAATCTCAAAGAGTCTGACAAGGCTGGGGTGGCTGACACTTACAAATCTGTACTCACTAGATGAAATGCAGTTCTCACATAGTAAATTAAAAAGCAGAGCATCTATGTTGATAAAGATATCAGCCACAACTGTTAAAGGAATGCATTTATAAAAAACACTGTTAGAAAGATCATTTTCAATTTTGTCCACATAAGTTTTAAAGTCCATAACAACAGTACCTGTGCCTTTGTCTGCTTTCATGATGTGGATTGTTTTATCTTGGCTCAATTTTCTGAGGGACGCCTGTTTGGGGGTATTGATGTACCACTTTTTGGTTATTGGTGGAGATAAGGCTCTTTATGTCACTTTGCACATTTTGAGAAAAGTGCTCTGTGTGCCATGAAGCTCGGGATTATATGTGCTCTTCAGTCTCAGAGCATTGAAAGCCTGGGAGGTTGGCCGTAACATCCTGCAGAAAGTGCCTTAGGTTTTCTTAAGTATAGTTTGAGGTCAAGTCATACATCGGTAGGTTTGGCTCTCTGTACTCAGATGCTGATATGGCTCTATAATCTCAGAGCACAATTTTCAATCTTTCTTCAAATACCTTTTCAGAACTGCACATTGGAGTCCTAAAAGAGGGATTCCCTTTCATCCCAACACAGAGAGACAGACTTCCATTTCCCGGATATCAAGACCTCACTTGATCCAACAAAGCAGACCTTCAAGTCCAGCATTCAATGCAAGGACAATTTCAGAAATAACTACTTGCATTTTTGTAGCCAGCACCTCATGTTCATAAAAGCCAGTGTCGTAAGGGGTCAGTTCATCCACCTTTCCTTCCTAATCAGTGATGTCAAGGAGTTCCTCAAGGAAAGTGCTTTACTGTCCAATATGTTCCTGAACAGAAATTACCTGAGATCTCTTGTGCATAAAGCCTTGGCAGAGATCCACAATGCCAGAGTCAACAGATTCAAACCCATCCTTTGGATTGGACTCTATCCCTCCCCTCCCCCTCACTCTACAAGCATGCCACTATGCACAACACCCAATGATATGGTCCTTAGCTTCCCCCTTCCTATCAGTAGGGATATGTCCCACATCAGGGACCTTATCTCCAATAATTGGAGCAACCTTTCCAGCAGCAGAGATCTTGCCACAGTCCTTGGCTATGCTCTTTTCTTCTGCTACAAAAAACAACAACCCTAGGAGTCAGAATGGAAGGTGACCCATGAACCCTCACCCCAACCCTCTGCCCCGGGCATGTTTTCATTTAGAAGATGTGTTGCATGCAAACACATACTCACAGGCCCCACCTTCTATTTTAAACACTGCAAAGAAATGGTAATGTTTAAATCTGCATTTAACTGGAACTCTACTTTTGTCATGGATGTTGCAGTCTGTACAACCTGTTCCCACTCAGGAAGCTGTCACAAAGAATTAAAAAACACAATGGCGCAATCCGCAAACTAGATATTAAAAATGCTCTTGCCAAGCACAGTACTAAATGCAGCGATTTCAAGGACTTCAAATTCCTAGTCCTTCAACAAATCCCCCAATTCATAGGGGACATGAACATACTGCTGGACATGAAAGAACTAAGATGGCAGCTGCTGTTAGGGGCGGATGCCAGCCTGGGTCTCAACAAGAACCTCAATCTGAAATGTGCATTACAATGGCACAGATAGCCATCCACATGTGCTCATTCATTGGTTCACCAATTTTGGCAGGTCCTTTCAATCACCACTATAGGCCCACAGCCCTTTCCCACATTGGCCAACAACTGGCCCATTTCTGCCAAGCTCACATTCTGTTTGCCACTCCTGTGACTGATCCTTCATTGCCAGGCTCTCCTTCTATTGGCTACCTCCGCGATTGGCCCATTCCTGCCAAGCTCTCATACCACTGACTGTAATGATTCACTGCACCTTATTTACTGTTACAACTTGCAATCTTTTGATCAGTTTTATGTGTCACCTATATGTTTCTGATGTAGTTCTTCCATTACAGAACAAAAGTGCTAAATCTACCTGGTCTGTTCATTGCTTCTGCCTAGCCCTCAAAGATGTTTTTCATGTGTTAATTTCTAGTTCTTCCTAGTTCTCTGTATCCAGGTTAATAAGATAGTTAACCTAGATAAGAAATTGTTCACCAAATTATTGGAATTCTTAATAAATATCAGCAAAAAAGCAATAGAAAATAAGTTATATTTGTCACAAATTTATAAAATTCTTAAGTTAGATTTCACATATTTAGACAATTCCTGTTAGAACTACTCCTCAAAAAATTAAAAATGAAGACTTCTCTGAAGAATACAGGAAAATAATATTAAAGTCTACAGTGAAAACTACATCATTATAATGGAAAATTTTCAATTGGAAATGTTTACACAGAGCTTTTGCCACTCCTAACAAAATTACAATTATGCATAAATCAGAATTAAATGGTGGAGATGTGATTCTGAAATAATGGCTGATTTGATGGATATGGTATATGAATGTAAGGTCATCTGGCCTTTTTGGAAATATATTAATAACTTCATTCAAGCTCTATGGTCAGATAGATGTAATATTTCTAAATCTTTACTTTTATTTAATGCTCTTGTTCCTGAGATAATTCCAAAAACTCAAGCGCCTCTTCTTTGGTCTATTCTTGCGATAGCCAGAAAAGCAATTACTAAAACTTGGAAAAGTAAAGTTATTCCCTGTAGTGTTGAATTTATTAGTATGGTAAAAATTGATTGCAGTAGTAAATTGCATACTATAAAGATGAGAACTTCTAATATCACACATTTATATAAATCTTGGCTTAAACTGAAATACTTGCTTGAAAAATATTAATTGTTGATATGTATAACTTTGATGTACTGATCAGCTGTGGACCTATGTAAATAGTTATTTGTTTGTTTTATAAACTGATTTATTTACTGATTTAAAACGAAATAAAAAAAAATAAAAAAATAATGGTGTGGCAGTTTGCAAAGCACAGGGAAATCGAAAAGGAATGCACCAGTGATTTTACTATGGCTTTTTTCAGTACAAATATATTCAGATACTTCAGTCATGGCTATTTCCTTGACATGATGTACTCTAAAACCATTCTATGATCTAGTGAAAGTATTGATAATTCAAAGAAAATTCAACATTTAGAAATGACTAAATTTTTCCAAGAATTTAGGTACTGCATACAGCAGAGCAGTCATATCTGAATTATTGAGCTCATGACAAGGATCACCCTGATGTGGAGACAATAATACTGATTTCCAGAGGTATGATACATAACATTCTGTAATGTACTGGTTAATCAACACTGTAACTGGTCTACAAACTGAGGATGCTGCCATTTCATAGGATGAAGGAGTTACATGGCAAGTCAAAAGGCCATTTATGCCTTGCCAATACTTACCAACAGGATGTACCACCCACTTCCAACATGACAAAATATGTCAGTCCTGTGATAAACTTGACATATACCCATCTGTCCATCCAGGTTCATCTTTAAATCTGTGAGGGTGTCACTGTTTAACATATAGTGTCAGTTTTTAATGAAATGGAGTAACCCTTGTATAATAATCATGTACCTCCGCACATTTGATTTATGAGCTGGTGGAGATTTAGATTCTTAATTCAACTGTTTGTCACATAGAGATATAAGAGATCCAGTAGGGTAGGAACTTTAATGACAAAGAATGCAAGGCATAGGTCTCTCAAAAGATCCTATAAGAATAGGGCTTCAAGCCTGTCTTGGCAACTAAAGGCTTTTAGATGAAGGCATTGATGATAGACGATGTAATCAGCCGGAAAACAAGATCAACTGTTTATAATTATTTTTCAGTCATAGTCTGTTGATACTGGTTAGAAACAAAGCAAAGAAGAATAAGCAATTATAAATTTGGAAAGCATTACTACAGACAACTTGGCAAACAATCGTACTTCCTGGGAAGAGTATGAATGGAACACCTGGGGTCAGTGGTGAGGCTGGATTGTCTTAACAGGTTGAAATAACAGGTTATTCCTTGCCAGAAATCATGAAGGCTATTATAGTTAACTTGCTGTTGAAGTCATCCTTCTAGATCCCCAAAGGTAAGCTACTGAAAAATGTGCTGTAAGTCTGTTGTATTCCTTCCACTGCATACCTGGTTTTGTCATCAAGGCCTGAGGCTCTTCAGCAATTGAGCGTACAGTTTTAGTTCTCACTTTCTATTTCCAGATCTGAGCTGTATTAATGAGGATGACTGCTTAATGTAAGGTGCCCTTAGCAAGTTCTTTGAGCAGAGTCAGTAGGAACATGGACATAGACCAGTGTGATACATTTCCCTATATTCACTTCCACTGAAACAGCTATTACATAACCCAGAATGGGTAGATTAGTATCGTACAACAGCAGATGCGGATTATGTCATTGGGATAATGCTGAAGTAAAAGGAACAGATGAGCAGCTGACTCAAATGTGTGTTTACCTCTTGACAGTCATCTTAATCCCCCATATCAGTACTACAAAGATACAGCTAATAGTGTATTTGATATGTTGAAGTTTCTATGTTAATTATCATGTGCACATTTTAAAGTTAACAAGTTTGACCAAACTGTGAGCTCACAATCCCTATACTGTTGTGTAATACAATAGATGGAAAAAATGGGGGGTAGGGGTTGACTGGAGAAATTATGCTCAAGATCAAGGCTACAGATGCAGATACAGATGCCATGGTGAGAAAAAGTCAGCTGAGAATGCAAACAAATAAGAACAACAGAGGCATATGCTGTACGAGAAATAAGCATCATAAACGATTAGGCATCCACAGATGGATTCTTCATAGAAGGCAGACAGGGAATAGCTAAGTTACAACTGATAGATGTACCTTAGAGTGGGAGCTTGGTTGGGAAGGCAGGTGGAATACTTCAAAAGTACTGACAAATACTTCTCTGTCATGTTGACTGAGTCCCAGCAGAGGGGCTACTTAGGGACCTTTGACCTGATTGCAGGTAAGGCCATTGACCACTATGAGTTACTAGACCTGCTGCTGATGTATAAATTTATGAGGAAATGGAAAACAGCTCTAGCAGTAAGGTTCACTGGTTAAACATGTTGCAGTACAGGTCTGCTGATTGGAGTCGGAAGCCTATATAGCAAAGGTGTGACTGAACTACCATGAATGTTTAAGGCCTACATTCATACAAATGAAATGAAGACTTTCAGTAAAATGCACTGCAGTCTGGTCATGGCAGTACATATGAGCCATTCATTCTGCTAGCATTTGAAGAAATGGGCCCTGAGGAAGATACAGAAATTCCAAACATCATTACTTTCCGTATCCATGAGGTGATATCTAAAGTTGAATTGAACATGATGTGCCTGCTTTAATGCTAGAAAAATCAAAAGGTCCTCATGGCCCCCATGACATCATCTATTATTGACCATAATAGCCTTATGTCACTGCAAGTCAGGTATTGAGTTAAGGAAATGGGTAGGGCAGATACAGCAAAAATCCTATAACCGTGAATATGACACTGCACTGGAAAGCATCGGTCTCCTGTCAGGTAACAGCAGGGTTTTGGATTAGGTCTGGGAACATTCATGAATGACTCCCAACATCCATAATTAAGGAGACAGCTCAGTTGTAGCTGATTGCCTGCTCTATATGACCAGAAAATTATTTAAAAAAAGGTTTGCGTAGTACCAGACATGGGGAAGTGCTTAGTAATACCGCTGACTATTGGGAATGTTATTATAAGATATTAGTGATATGCATCTGTAAGATGCAAAATATGAATAAACATAAAGATTCTGTGCATTCAGAATGGCACAGGGTACAAGATAAATGCACATATGTACAATAATAGAACAACACAGAATTCTAAAACAAAATGATTGAATAGGCCATGTTTATGAAACAAAGGGCTGAAGTAACTACAGTGTGCAGGTTTTCTGTGTGTGTGTGTGTGTGTGTGTGTGTGTGTGTGTGTGTGTGTGTGTGTGTGTGTGTGTGTGTGTGTGTGTGTATGTGTGTGTGTGTGTCTATATGCCTCTATGTTCGGTGTTAGCCTTCCATGTGGGGAAAAGTGAAATGCCTTTTTAATTGTTTTAGTGACCTACTCAATAAATTATAAATTTGACTAAAAATGATGCTTTCCTTTCTGTTTTGAAGTCATCATACCTTTGGATCTGATTTTGACTGGCATTTATGCCTTCAGAATTTTTCCCCTAGCACAAGCAAGTCCTTCATTTTATGAACTAAAGAACTCATTCAACTGGTCTGCAATTTCCTTTCTCTGTTCTGCTTCAGTTATTATGAAGTGCCTGTCTCCAGTCCATCATAAACATACTGTTTGTTTTAGTGAGATTTGCAAGCAGCTTGGTAGTTCTCTGCTTAATTCCTTTAACATTCTAAGGTTAATAATGCATATTTTCCAAATGCCTTGTTCTATCGGGTCACATTCCTTTGCCAATGTGCTTGAATTACTTCCCCGTTTTCCAGAATATTGACACAACCTAAGTAATACCTTTCTTTGGAAAAACTGACCAGTATTGGTATCTGTCCATTTTTTTTCCTTTTCTGCATCCCCTTTATCCATTCCTCCCTCTCTTCTCAGGCTTCAGAACCACCTTCTGCATTTTTGCCACTTCTAATATGCCTATAAATATTTTAGCTTCCTTTTAACCAACATTTATTACTCTTTCCTTGGTATGAAACTGTTCTGCTTTTCCTACATCATTCCTTTTGCAGTTTATTCTTACTTTCCTTATATTCAGTGAAGGCCAGCTTCTTCTCCTAAACCTCAGACTTTCTCAGTGAACAATTGCATCACTTTTAATAATTTTTTAAACAATGGCATGTTCCTACAATAATGGTAGTTTTGATTTTCCTACAGTGATTACCCAGTGCTCCATGCAATGTACACGACAGTAACTAGCTAGCCCAAGGTTTATATGGCCTGGCTTTTAAACCATGCAATATAGATGTCCCTTTGTCCACAGAGGAGGAGCAGCCATGTGTAAATTACATTTGAGTTCTGTCTTGAGACTGGTCTGTAAGGTTCAGGTTCTAAACTGATTCCTCCTGAGAAGGTTCCACCACAAATTGCTAGGGCACACACCCACCACACAAAGGCACGGTGGAAAGATTAAAGCAGGGAAATATGACTTAACAAATGCCTCCTTTTGTCAAGCTTTGTGTTCATTGTCTTTTGTTAGGGCTTTTATTCTCCATCTGCAACAAATGGGGAGACACACACAGCAGGCTGTTTTCGGCCCTGTCCTACAGGTCTGCTTATGCTGAGAGGAAGTAAAGATAGATCATCTTATATTGTTTCAAATTACACTTCCAAAGCACATCAACAGGGTCTCTCAATAATACAAAAGCAAAAGAAAATGCACATTATAGGATGCTCTTCAGTTTTTCCCTGAACGTTAGTGCTTTTATAACATTGCTGTGCTGACATATTTTACACCAGGTGAAGATAACAATATGTCTGCTTCAACCTATAATGATATAAATTATTTCAGAATTCCAGCAGGAATTAGACAAAAATATTGTGCTGGTTTACATTTGCAGTCATTGCTTGCCTTCTAGCACATGCCAGTTTCAGGTTCTGACAAGCACATGTCAGCATTTACGTGATTTA